>NC_057809.1:216947062-216955781 GCF_018294505.1 Triticum aestivum
CCGACGCTCGCCCCGCCGCCCGCCGAAGTCCGCGCCTCGCTTCCTCATCGGCCGGCGCCGCCAACCGCCGCCTCGGCTTCCTCCTCCCTCTCCGGAAAGCCTGCGAGCTTCGGCCTCCTCCACGAAGAACTCCAGCGAGCTCCCTGACGAACCTCGAACTCCGCGCATGAACAGTGATCTCAGATCCAGATCTAGATCCGGTTGACTTTTCTCCCGGAACCCTAATTATTGTGCAATGTTCATCATGCTATATCTCCACATCCGTAGCTCCGTCTTGGGTGTGTAGCATATCAAAATGTTCGTCTCAGAGAGTACATCATTTCATCTCATTGCATCATTTTCATTTGAGCTCATCTTGATGCACGAAATTCTGTTGGAAGAGTGCTATTTGAGTTATTTGTTAGATCTGCTGCACCAAATAGCTATTTGTCATTTTTGTCATGATTAATGTGTGCATAATATCCCCCTGAGCTCTACACGTGTTTTGTTATATGCTTTGCCATCTTTACAGAGGTGCCGTCCATGTATTTTTGTGATATGTGTGGTGACTAGCACAAGCTTGCAAAGTGGTGCATTCGTTAATGCTGATTTCAGGGACTTAGCAATTTCACTAAGTCCTTGATCTATTTTTATCAATATGCCATATGTTCATGTTGTTTCCTAGTGATACATGCCTCTTTTGAGGATGATCAGTAAGGATGATTTGTTAATCTTGTAGTGATATATCCATCCATGTCTTTGTTTGCAATTATGGAACAACCTAGCTTGAGTCAATCGAGCTCTACTTTTGCTATTTCGTGAATCTGGGCAGATCGTCTACGTGTTAGCGATTTTGCCGAGGATGTTGTTGTTGATCCGTGCATGCTATGTTATTGTTCTTGCCATTTCTAGCTTGTATAATGTGTATTCTTGATGGGTATATGCTTAGATTGTCATGCCATGCTCTGTAGTGAGAGCATCGAGCTCGTGAACATGCCTACTCGTTAAGATATTTGCATGTTCCAGTTTTTCACTAAGTCAGAGATCTGATTATGTTTTTGCCATGTTCACATGCTTGCAATTGTATTTTATGATCCCTTTTGGCTCAAGGTCACTAAGGGACTTTTGTTAAGATCTTTGAGTAGCTCCATTCCATGCCTTGCTTTGCCATGTTAAGTTCCTGTAGCATATAGTTTTCATGCTCCAAAGTGTGCTACCTGATCTGAAATTCCAGGCTTGTGTTAATTTCACCAAGTCTGAAACCTGTTTACCAATTGCACTTTTGCCATGCTTGTTTGAACCTGTTAGTGGATGAATTGGCCGTAGCTCAGTGTTCATCTTTTGTCAAGCATTATGAGTGGATCCCTTCCATGTATTTTGTTGCCATGTTTGAGTGCTGTAGCATAATCATCTTGTTGCATTTAGATGGCTACTTGCTGTTTATCGCAGACCGGTGCCATATTTGTTTTGCTTGCCATTTCCAAACCGTGCATCCGATTCCGGTGTTCTTTATATCGATTTCAACCAAAATCACCTCACCTTTCCAGTGGCACACTTGGATTTGCAAGTTGAGGCCAGGTTCAATCATTCCTTGTCAAATCTTGCATATGCATCACATATCGCATCCCACATAGCATACCATGTTTGCATCATGTTGTTCGAGCATTTGCACGTGGTTGATTGTGTTCCTTTTGGTTTTTTGTCTTGTTTGGGTAGAGCTGGGAGACGAGTTCGCTAACGAGGAGCCCGTTGAGTTTGCTTTCGAGGATCCAGTCAACTCTGACAACTTTGCAGGCAAGATGATCATACCCTCGAAATCACTTCTATCTTTGCTTGCTAGATGCTCGCTCTTTTGCTATGCCTATGCTACGATGCCTACCACTTGCTTATCATGCGTCCCAAATTGCCATGTCAAACCTCTAACCCACCATGTCCTAGCAAACCATTGATTGGCTATGTTACCGCTTTGCTCAGCCCCTCTTATAGCGTTGCTAGTTGCAGGTGAAGATTGGAGATCATTCCTTGTTGGAACATTATTTTTATTCTTGGGATATCATTATATTATCTTGTTATCTTAATGCATCTATATACTTGGTAAAGGGTGGAAGGCTCGGCCTTTTACCTAGTGTTTTGTTCCACTCTTGCCGCCCTAGTTTCCATCATATCGGTGTTATGTTCCCGGATTTTGCGTTCCTTACGCGGTTGGGTGAAAATGGGAACCCCTTGACAAATCACCTTGAATAAAACTCTTCCAGCAATGCCCAACCTTGGTTTTACCATTTGCCACCTAGCCTCTTTTTCCCTTGGGTTTCCGGAGCCCAAGGGTCATCTTATTTAAACCCCCCGGGCCAGTGCTCCTCTGAGTGTTGGTCCAAACTAGAGTCCTGTGCAGCGCCCCCTCGGGGAAACTCGAGGTTTGGTTTTAGTTGTATGGAGCGCTCATCTGAGTGTGCCCTGAGAACGAGATATGTGCAGCTCCTATCGGGATTTGTCGGCACATTCGGGTGGTGTTGCTGGATTTGTTTTAACTTGTCGAAGGTGTCTTGTACAACCGGGATACCGAGTCTGATCGAAATGTCTTGGGAGAAGGTATATCCTTCGTTGAATGTGAGAGCTTGTCATGGGCTAAGTTGGGACTCCCCTGCAGGGATTTGAACTTTCGAAAGCCGTGCCCACGGTTATGAGCAGATGGGAATTTGTTAATGTCCGGTTGTAGATAACTTGAACCTTAACTTAATTAAAATGAATCAACGGTGTGTGTTACCATGATGGTCTCTTCTCGGCGGAGTCCGGGAAGTGAACACGGTGTTGGAGTAATGTTTGCCGTAGGTTGTTTCTCTAGTTCTTCGTTCGCGCTTTGCCTTCTCTTCTCGCTCTCTTTTGCGAACAGGTTAGCCACCATATATGCTAGTCGCTTGCTGCAGCTCCACATATTTACCTTGCCTTACCTATAAGCTTAAATAGTCTTGATCGCGAGGGTGCGAGATTGCCGAGTCCCTGTGGCTCACAGATTACTTCCAAACCAGATGCAGGGCCCGATGACTCCGTTCTAGATGATGCGCTTGAGCTAAAGTGGGAGTTCGACGAGGACTCACACCGTTACTATGTGTCTTTCGCTGATGATCAGTAGTGGTGCCCAGTTGGGGCGATCGGGACCATGTCGCATGTTGGGGTTGATCTTTTATTTTGGAACCGTAGTTGGACCATGATTGTATTGGTTGATGTAATGCTATTCATGTACTTTGTGTGAAGTGGCGAGTGTAAGCCAACTATGTTACCTTTCCCTTTATTATCTATATTACATGGGATGTTGTGAAGATTAACTTACTTGCTACATTGCTTTCAATGCGGTTATGCCTCTAAGTCGTGCTTCGACACGTAGGAGATATAGCCGCATCGAGGGCGTTACCACCTGACTCCTTACCTTCATCGAGTTCCCAATCTTCAGAGTTGCGTTTAATTTATTCCAATAAATCCCATCTGAACTCAATAGTCTTCATCATAAAAGAACCAGTACAAGAAGTATCAAGCATGGAGCGATTATTGAGAGAAAGCCGAGCGTAAAATTTTTGAATAATAATTTCTCTTGAGAGCTCATTATTGGGGCATGAATATAACATTGACTTAAGCCTCCCCCAAGCTTGAGAGATACTTTCTCCTTCGCAAGGCCAAAAATTATATATATAATTATGATCACGATGAACCAGGTGCATAGGATAAAACTTCTAATGAAATTCCAATTTCAATCGGTTGTAGTTCCATGATCCAATATCATCACATAGCCTAAACCATGTCAATTCTTTTCCCTTCAAAGATAAAGGGAATACCTTCTTCTTGATAACATCCTCGGGCATACCTGCAAGCTTAAATAATCCACAAACTTCATCCACATAGATTAGGTGCATATCGGGATGTAATGTTCCATCTCCTATAAAAGGATTAGCTAGTAGTTTCTCTATCATACCCGAAGGAATTTCAAAGTAAACATTTCCAGTAGGTTCAGTAGGTTGAGGACCAACTCTTTGCTCTACTAGTTGGGGTGAAGATACCCCGAACAAGCCCCTAAAAGGATTATTTTCCATAGTAACAAGTGACAGTAAATTTCAGCACACTATATACATTTTTCCTTACCAAATTCCACCTACCAAGGCGCTTCACTCCCCGGCAACGACGCCAAAAAAGAGTCTTGATGACCCACAAGTATAGGGGATCTATCGTAGTCCTTTACATAAGTAAGAGTGTCGAGCCCAACGAGGAGCAGAAGGAAATGACAAGAAGTTTTCAGTAAGGTATTCTCTGCAAGCACTGAAATTATCGGTAACAGATAGTTTTGTGATAAGGTAATTTGTAACGGGTGACAAGTAACAAAAGTAAACAAGGTGCAGCAAGGTGGCCCAATCTTTTTTGTAGCAAAGGACAAGCTTTGACAAACTCTTATATAAAGGAAAGTGCTCCCGAGGACACATGGGAATTATCGTCAAGCTAGTTTTCATCATGCTCATATGATTCGTTTTCGTTACTTTGATAATTTGATATGTGGGTGGACCAGTGCTTGGGTAATGCCCTTCCTTGGAAAATCATACCACTTATGATTAACCCCCCTCGCAAGCATCCGCAACTATGAAAGAAGAATTAAGGTAAACCTAACAATAGCATGAAACATATGGATCCAAATCAGCCCCTTACGAAGCAACGCATAAACTAGGGTTTAAGCTTCTGTCACTCTAGCAACCCATCATCTACTTATTACTTCCCAATGCCTTCCCCTAGTCCCAAACAATGGTGAAGTGTCATGTAGTCGACGTTCACATACCACCACCAGAGGAAAGACAACATACATCTCATCAAGATATCGAACGAATACCAAATTCACATGACTACTTATAACAAGACTTCTCCCATGTCATCAGGAACAAATGTAACTACTCAAAAATCATATTCATGTTCATAATCAGAGGGGTATTAATGTGCATAAAGGGTCTGAACATATAATCTTCCACCGAATAAACCAACTAGCATCAACTACAAGGAGTAATCAACACTACTAGCAACCCACAGGTACCAATCTGAGGTTTTGAGACAAAGATCGGATACAAAAGATGAATTAGGGTTTGAGAGGATATGGTGCTGGTGAAGATGTTGATGGAGATTGACCCCCTCCCGATGAGAGGATCGACGGTGATGACGATGGTGACAATTTCCCCCTCCCGTAGGGATGTTTCCCCGGTAGAGCAGCTCTGTCAGAGCCCTAGATTGGTTCCGCCAAGGTTCCGCATTGAGACGGCGGCGCTTCATCCCGAAAGCTTCCTTATGATTTTTTCCAGGGCAAAAGACACCTTATACCAGAAGATGGGCATCGGGGGGCTTCCAGGTGGCCCACGAGACAGGGGGCGTGCCCAGGGGGTAGGACGCGCCGTCCACCCTCGTGGACAGTGGGTGGCCCCCCTCTGGTGCTTTCTTCGCCCAATATTTTTAATATATTCCAAAACTGTCTTTCATGGAGTTTTAGGACTTTTGGAGTTGTGCAGAATAGGTCTCTAATATTTGCTCCTTTTCCAGCCCAAAATTCCAGCTGCCGGCATACTCCCTCTTCATGTAAACCTTGTAAAATAGGAGAGAAAAGGCATAAGTATTGTGACATAATGTGTAATAACATCCCATAATGCAATAAAAATCGATATAAAAGCATGATGCAAAATGGATGTATCACCATGCAACGAATGCACTAAGAGCTATAAGTGTATGAAAGGTCAATATGAAAACTAAGTGGGTGTGCATCTAATCCTATAAAATTCCCACTAGTATATGAAAGTGACAACATAGGAGACTCTCCATATGAAAAACATGGTGCTACTTTGAAGCACAAGTGTGGTAAAGGATACTAACAATACCCCTTCTCTCTTTGTTTATTTTTTCTTTTTTCCTTTTTTTCTTTCTTTCTTTTCTTTCTTTTTTCTTTTTTCTTTTTTTCTCTCATTGTCCGGAGCCTCATCCCAACTTGTGGGGAAATCATAGTATCCATCATCATTTCCTCACTGGGGTACTGCTCTAAAAATGAATAATGATGATCATCACACTTCTATATACTTATAACTCAAAAGGAATAAAAATTACAACTTGATACCTATGACAAAGTATGACTCTATATGAATGCCTCTGGCATGTACTAGGATGTGCAATGATCTAGCGTAACATGTATGAAAAATGATGAACGGTGGTTGAGCCACAACTACTATGTCAACTATATGATCATGCAAAGCAATATGACAGTGAACGCTCAAGTCATCAAACGGGAGCGGTGGAAGTTGCATGGCAATATATCTCTGAATGGCTATGGAAAATCCATAATAGGTAGGTATGGTGGTGATAACCCACAAGTATAGGGGATCAATTGTTGCCTCTTTCGATAAGTAAGAGTGTCGAACCCAACGATGAGCTAAAGGTAGAACAAATATTCCCTCAAGTTCTATCGACCACCGATACAACTCTACGCACGCTTAACGTTCGCTTTACCTGGAACAAGTATGAAACTAGAAGTACTTTGTAGGTGTTTTTGGATAGGTTTGCAAGATAATAAAGAGTGCGTAAATAAAAAGTAGGGGTTGTTTAGATGAAGACACAACTAAGTTAGTTTTAGTAGAGAGCTTTTTGTCACGAGAAAGTTATTTGTCCCTAGGCAATCAATAACTAGACCGGTAATCATTATTGCAATTTTATTTGTGGGAGAGGCATAAGCTAACATACTTTCTCTTCTTGGATCATATGCACTAATGATTGGAACTCTAGGAAGCATCCTCAACTACTAATGATCATTAACATAAAACCCAACCATAGCATTATAAGGCATCAAATCCTCTTTACTCCCATACGCAAACAACATACTTACTCGGGTATGTGCTTCTATCACTCACACCACCCACCATAAGCAAATCATGAACATATTGCAAACCCTACAGAGGGGATCCCTCATGCTTGCGCGACACGGAGAGCACCATAGGACATCACCAATAATAAAACATGCAACTCAAACCAATCACGATCATCAATTAACCCATAGGACAAAACAGATCTACTCAAACACCATAGGATAGCCATACATCATTGGGAAATAATATATAGCGTTGAGCACCATGTTTAAGTAGAGATTATAGCGGGTAAAAGAGGGGTTACACCGCTGCATAGAGGGGGAAGAGTTGGTGATGATGGAGGTGAAGTTGTTGGTGTAGATTGCGGTGATGATGATGGCCCCGGCGGTGTTCCGGCACCACCGGGAGAGAGGGGGGGGGGAGAGCCCCCTTCTTCTTATTCTTCCTTGACCTTCTACCTAGATGGGAGAAGGGTTTCCCCTCTGGTCCATGGCCTCCATGGCACTTGAGGGGCGAGAGCCCCTCCGAGATTGGATTTGTCTCTCTGTCTCTCTCTGTTTCTGCCTTCCTGATTCTGCCCTTTCACCGTTTCTTAAATTCCCGGAGATCCATAACTCCGATTGGGCTGAATTTTGGACACGATTTTATCCGGATATTGGCTTTCTTGCGGCGAAAGATGGGCACCAACCGCCTTATGGGGTGGCCACGAGGGACCAGGGCGCGCCCCCTGCCTCGTCGCCAATCGGGCATCGCCTCAAGTTGATTCTTCTTCCCAAAAATCACATATATTCCAAAAAAAATCTCCGTCGGTTTTTATCCCGTTTGGACTCCGTTTGATATGGATTTTCTGCAAAACAAAAAACATGCAACAAACAGGAACTAGCACTGGGCACTTGATCAATATGTTAGTCCCAAAAATAGTATAAAAAGTTGCCAAAAGTATATGAAAGTTGTATAATATTGGCATGGAACAATCAAAAATTATAGATACGACGGAGACGTATCAACATCCCCAAGCTTAATTCCTGCTCGTCCTCGAGTAGGTAAATTATAAAAAAGATAATTTTTGATGTGGAATGCTACCTAGCATAATCTTGATCATGTAATCTAATCATGGCATGAATATAAGACACGAGTGATTCAAAGCAATAGTCTATCATTTGACATTAAGATAATGATACTTCAAGCATATTAGTAAAGCAATCATGTCTTTTCAAAATAATATGGCCAAAGAAAGTTATCCCTACAAAATCATATAGTCTGGCTATGCTCCATCTTCACCACACAAAATATTCAAATCATGCACAACCCCAATGACAAGCCAAGCAATTGTTTCATACTTTTGACGTTCTCAAACCTTTTCAACTTTCACTCAATACATGAGCGTGATCCATGGACATAGCACTATAGGTGGAATAGAATATGATGATGGAGGTTGTGTGGAGAAGACAAAAAGGAAGAAAGTCTCACATCAACGCGGCTAATCAACAGGCTATGGATGCCCATCAATTGATGTCAATGTGAGGAGTAGGGATTGCCATGCAACGGATGCACTAAGAGCTATAAGTGTATGAAAGGTCAAACTAGAAACTAAGTGGGTGTGCATCCAACTTGCTTGTTCACGAAGACCTCGGGCATTTGAGGAAGCCCATCATTGGAATATACAAGCCAAGTTCTATAATGAAAATTCCCACTAGTGTATGAAAGTGATAACTCAAGAGACTCTCTATATGAAGAACATGGTGCTACTCGAAGCACAAGTGTGGTAAAAGGATAGTAAACATTGTCCCTTCTCTCTTTTCTCTCAATTTTTTATTCGTTTTCTCTTTTTTATTCTTTTTTCTTTTTTTTTGTAGGCTTCTTTGGACTCTCTC
>NC_057809.1:216956052-216967684 GCF_018294505.1 Triticum aestivum
TTCTTTGGCCACTCTTATTTTGATAACCTCACATGGGACAATGTTCTAATAATGATGATCATCACACTTTTATTTACTTACAACTCAATATTAAAACTCGATACTAGAACAAAGATATGACTCTATATGAATGCCTTCGGCGGTGTACCGGGATGTGCAATGATCTAGCGTAGAAATGACATCAAAAATGGACAAGCCATGAAAACATCATGCTAGCTATCTTACGATCATGCAAAGCAATATGACAGTGAATTCTCAAGTCATGTATATGATGATGATGGAAAGTTGCATGGCAATATATCTCAGAATGGCTATGGAAATGCCATAATAGGTAGGTATGGTGGTTGTTTTGAGGAAGATATAAGGAGGCTTATGTGTGATAGAGCGTACCATATCACGGAGTTTGGATGCACCGGCGAAGTTTGCACCGACTCTCAAGGTGAGAAAGGGCAATGCACGGTACCGAAGAGGCTAGCATGATGGAAGGGTGAGAGTGCGTATAATCCATGGACTCAACATTAGTCATAAAGAACTCACATACTTATTGCAAAAATCTGTTAGTCATCGAAACAAAGTACTACGCGCATGCTCCTAGGGGGTAGATTGGTAGGAAAAGACCATCGCTCGTCCCCGACCGCCACTCATAAGGAAGACAATCAATAAATACATCATGCTCCAACTTCGTTACATAACGGTTCACCATACGTGCATGCTACGGGAATCACAAACCTCTACACAAGTATTTCTACAATCCACAACTACCCACTAGCATGACTCTAATATCACCATCTTTATATCACAAAACTATTGCAAGGAATCAAACATATCATATTCAGTGATCTACAAGTTTTATGTAGGATTTTACGACTAACCATGTGAATGACCAATTCATGTCATCTCTCTAAATAGATATAAGTAAAGCAAGAGAGTTTTAATTCTTTCTACAAAAGATATGCCCACACTCTAACAAATATAAGTGAAGCAAAAGAGCATTCTACAAATGGCGGTTTTCTATGTGAAGAGAAAGAGGCAATCCAAACTTCAAATGATATAAGTGAAGCACATGAAGCATTCTATAAAGCCATACTCAAAAGATATAAGTGAAGTTCAAAGAGCATTCTATAAATAAACCATGGACTATCTCATACCAGCATGGTGCATCAAAGAAAAGTGAAAACTAAATGCGAAAGACACTCCAAGATTTACACATATCATGTGACGAATAAAAATATAGCTCCAAGTAAAATTACCGATGATTGTTAGAAGAAAGAGGGGATGCCTTCCGTGGCATCCCCAAGCTTGGTTGCTTGGGAGTCCTTGAATATTTCCTTGGGGTGCCTTGGGCATCCCCAAGCTTAGGCTCTTGCCACTCCTTATTCCTTCATCCATCGTGATCTCACCCAAAACTTGAAAACTTCAATCACACAAAACTTAACAAAAAGTTCGGTAAGATCCGTTAGTATAATAAAGCAAATCACTACTATAAGTACTGTTGAAAACCAATTCATATTTTGTTTTAGCATTGTAGCTACTGTAATATAACTTTTCCATGGCTTAATCCACTAATAGAAATTGATAGTTTCATCAAAACAAGCAAACTATGCATCAAAAACAGAATTTGTCTTAAACAGGACAGTCTGTGGTAATATGAACATTCACCATACCTTTAGTACTCCAAAAATTCTGAAAACATTAGGAAAAATAAAAACTTTGTATGGAACGACAATGCAAAAAGTTTTAGAACCGTTTGACGTTCCAGTAAAAAATGTAAAATCGCGCACTACAGCCAAAGTTTCTGTTCTGCACCGCACAAACCAACAAGCAATGTAAACATCCTAAAGGAAAATCTTGGCACATTATTTTTATAATACAATGGAATTGTACAAGGGGATAATTATTTTTGTTGAAAAGTTTCTGTAATCAAGATTCATAAAGTTACCATGGGCATGAACAAAGTTCAAGGAGCTCCCCCACTTCAACAATGCTTGTCTCTCTCACTTTCACTTTCCTTTTTGAAAAGTTTTGGGTTCCCCTCTTTATTTTTATTTTGTTTTTAAACTATATAAAAGCACTCAACAGAAATAAATGACTCTTTAAAACTTCTGGATCGTCTCCCTGGCAGCACTTTCTTTAAAGCCATCAAGCTAGGCATATGGTGCTCAAGTAATGGATCCACCCGGATCCCAAGGTATATCAAAGCCAATTTGAATCAACAATGATTTGTAATTTAGTAGTGAGCACAAAGCAACATATACCATGTAATGACAAATTATAACTCTCTTCCTATGCATCGGCATGTTATAAAAGAACTATTCATGCACACATAGTAAAGGCCAATGCATAGTATAAACAATTTCTTGCAATTTTATCATATTGGAAACATGGAGAGGCAAAGATGTAGTTCCTCTCTCATAATAATTGCAAGTAGGAGCAGCAAGCACATGCATATTATATCTATCTAAATTATCACGTGTAGTAGTGAAACGCAACCCATCAATATAATCCTTAATAAGGGCAAACTTCTCCGATATAGTGTAGTCAGAAGAATTCAAATAGATAATAGGACTATCATGCGTGGGTGCAATAGCAACAATTTCATGTTTAACATAAGGAACTATAGCAAGTTCATCTCCATAAGCATAATTCATATTGGCATCTTGGCCACAAGCATAGCAAGCATCATCAAAAAGGGATATTTCAAAAGAATCAACTGGATCATAACAATCATCATAGCAATCATCCTTCGGTAAGCACGAAGGGAAACTAAACAATGTATGAGTTGAAGAGTTACTCTCATTAGAAGGTGGGCACGGGTAGCTAACCCGCTTTTCCTCCTTTTGCTCTTCGCTCTCCTCATCATCTTTTTCATCCAATGAGCTCACAGTTTCATCAATTTCTTCTTCCATTGACTCCTGCAAAATATTAGTCTCTTATCGGGTGTAACATCCCAAATTTTCAATTTGGAATGTTATACATTAGATCATCATTGCATATCATATTTTATTGCATTTTGGTTGATCCGAGAAATTCTACGCAACTCAAGGACCCACGGAGAGAGTTGGGGATTTCATTATTTTCATATTCGAGTTTTCTCGAATTTTGAAAAGAGGACCATTTGATTTTAATTATTCTCTCTTTGAATATTTCTTTTATCAAAATAAAAGAGAGAGGATAAAATGACTTCCTCAGAATAAAGAAATATCGGAGATTTAATATTAAAATCAAATAAGATTTTTATTCAGAGTTTTATCGCTATTTTATTTGGATTAGGAAAAAATGTGCGTTTTTCAAAATTGCATTTTAGGCCCAAATAAATGTTCACCTTGTCCCGCATATTTTTAGAGGACAGGGAAAATTTATTTCGGGATTTTTGGAGTCTGTTTAGTACTTCTTTTCTTTCTTTTTTTGCATGTCGGAATTATTTTTTTAAAAAGGAAACCACCTAACGGGCCGTGTCCGACCGGGACTCCGCCCGGCCGGCTTTATAAGCCGAGGCCCGGACCCCGAGCCCACAAGCTACGCCACCCGCCCGAACCCTAGCGCTGCCCGAGCCCGTCGCCGTCGCCGAGTCCGCCGCCGCCGCACCTCGCCACCACCCGCCACCCGACGCCGCCCCGTCGCCCGCGTCGGAGACGCCACCCGCCGCCGTCTCGCCGCACTTTGCCGGAGGCAGCCGCCGTTGCCTCGGTTTTCGCGAGAAAACCGATCGTTTTTTTTCGAAAACCTTAGATTCCATTTTTATTTTTTAGACCGATTTTTTCGGTTTAGTTATTTAGCGGAAGTTCGTCCGGACGTTCGTTTTAACGAACGGTTTTCACCGTTTGGCCGCAGATAGCGAATGTTCGTTCGTTAGCCTGTTCGTCAGTTTTTCTTTTTCTCGGGTTTTTCGCGATTATTCTCGATCGTGATTTCTGATCCGATTTTCGTTTTAGTATAACTTTTCGCTCGTTTATCTGAATCAGGCGATTCAAGCGCCTACAGTTTCGTCTGAAAGCCCTCTTTCTGTTTAACCAACTTAAACAAGTTTTTGCTACTGTAAAATTTGACTTTAGTCTAGATCAGTAAACGAAGCTTGTTTCTTTCGCCGTTTGAGTTTTGTTGCTTCATTTGATTTGATTCTTTTGCAAACCGGAGTTCTTAAGTTGAACTTTCTGGTTAGATCTCTTATTTGAGTTTTACCCATGCCCTTGCTTGATTGCTTATTGTATGCTTGTTTGTTTGCGATAGAGTACCCGCAGTGCGAAGCATGCTACTTCGAGTCTCTAGGTTTCATGGATCATCAACAAGGCAAGTAACACTTTGATCATATCCCTTTCATACCCAGTTTTTATGCATTAGTTTCAACCCTCAAACACTTGCAGGGTTAGGATCTGAATAAATTGTGGGTTGGGAAGTAGATGAGGTAGAACCTATTCACCTGTTTATTATCAAACCCTTGGGAGTTACTTCTACGTTATGCTTATATTGCCATGCTATGCTCGTAGACGTGGATTGGGTTTGAGAGTGTTCATGACAAATGTGAGTTGTTAATTAATGGTTAACTTAAGGTGGCAACTTAAATACACATCTGGGTGGATTGAGGCACCTGGGGAACCCAGTGATTGCCTGTATTTTTGGAAATCCCGGTGTACCGTGTGATTCTCCTATGGACTGCCACCCAGGCTCAAAGGGATCATAAGATTTTTCATGCTAGAAACTTCAGTGTGCAGCCACATGCCAATATGGTCTCTGGCATAGTTGAGTAAGTTGTGGGAAACCTTTCCATGACGGGCTAGCAGATGTAGGGGATTTAGATGCACAGGTCTATCTATCGGTTAAGGGGACCTCTTCGGAAAGACCGTGTCTCGGTCATCCGTTTCTCAAACATCCTGAAGTGCGAGAAATCGAACGGAGGAGATCGAGTCTTGTGGGGAAAAGTGCACAAACCTCTGCAGAGTGTACAAACTAATCATGGTTAGCCGTGTCCCCGGTTATGGACGTCTTGAGTATCTATTTCTTGGATTATCATGTGGATCTCATCACTCTAAATTAATTTTGTTGGATTATTAATTACTTTTAATTGGGATTGAGAGGGGGTTTACTTTCTTAATGTTTTCTACCAACTTTATAGTTAAATAAAATATATTCCTTTGTAGTAGGAAAAAATTGGCTTTTCGCAAAACATTAACCCTACAGCCTCCACCAGCCATACATGCATGTAATGATAGCATTATTCTGTTCATTACTCTCTTGTGTTACACTGCCAGCATATTCCATGTGCTGACCCGTTTCGGGCTGCAACGTATCATGTTGCAGACTTTTCAGACGACGAGTAAGGAGCCTTAGGTCGTGGTCTTTCACTCAGTGATGCCGTTGGAGTTGATGGGCTCACTTTATCTTCCAAGCCTTCCGCTGTTATCGTATTAGATGGCCTTAAGTCATATTTATTGTAATAAGTTCTTTTTTGAGACATTCGATGTAATAAGTGTGTGATTGCTACTCTGTTATAAATCCTCGGGTACTGTGCGTGTCAGCATTACCGATCCAGGGATGACACTAATGCACAGAGATCAGACTGTTTGAGGTCTGGTCGCTACAAGATGGTATCAGAGCACACGCTGACTGTAGGACATGACCACTAAGCCAAAACCCTAGATCACTACTCTCTTCTCATTTCTAACTCCTCTCCATTTTATACTCTTTAGGATGGCGGACACAAGGAACAAGTTTGCACAACCGGATGAAGACACACCTTTTGGATGCCACTTAAAGGATGTCACTAGGTACTTGAACATTGGAATACCATGCTTCACCGGGACTTACAATGCTACTTTACCAGAAGAGGAGCACTGGATGATTCAAGTTCAAGTTCTAGGAAGGACATTTACGCCAGTCACTGAGCCCATAGAGTTTTCCTTTGATGCACCAACCTGGAGTCTAGGAAAGAGTATGTCAGCCCACATCACCATGGGACGCATTGGAGAAGTTTACCACAAGGATCTCAAGGATACTATCTATCAGATTTGTGGGCGCCGAGATGAGCAATGGGAGATGATCAGCACCAGGAAGGATAGATCAATTGCCGCTTTCATCCAGGAGTTAAACCAGCACATTCGTCGCCAGGAGAATCAGATGTGCGCAGGAATGATAGATCTAAAGAAGGCGATGACCAAGATCATGGAGCTTGAGGAAGAACTCAAGGCAACTCGCGAAGATTATGAGGAAGAAATCGTCGTACTAGTGGAGAAGAATGACAACCTGACAAGGAAGCTAGGAGTATTCATGGGAGACCCCGCGCCAGGAGGAGAAGATGACGGTTCCACTTGCCCGGAGAACTACATCATCATCATCGACAACACTGACTCGGACCCCGACGATAGTGATGATGACTATGTTGATGAAGCTGGAGCGGATATCATGGAGTCTTTGACCGAACAATATTTCTAGTCGACCACCATATTAGTAGTAGTATTCCACCATGTAAATAGTATAGTCCAAGCACTTTGTAATGATAGTTCTAGACTGATTGTATGGTCTTCCTTGATTGATTGAGTGATATGATTGTGTTTGTCTCATGTGCATATGGGTAGTGTTTTCTCACTAGACCTCATTCTATTCTATTCCTCTTCCCTCTAAACCCTAAGATGCCTCCGAGACGTGACCCTGGATTTACCTTTCCATCGGAGCTCACTCAGTTGATCCAGCAGCAGAATACCCTGATATAGTTGTTAGTTCAGAACCAAGGCAACAACAACAACCACCCACTACCACCACCCCCAGTTGACAACTTAGCCCATTTTCTGAGGTTGCAGCCGCCGGTGTTTTCCAGTAGCACCGAGCCAATAGTTGTAGATGATTGGCTCCATAGGATTGGAAGGGAGTTAACCACTGCAGGATGCACAAATGTTGAGAGGATGCGTTTTGCCGTGCACCAATTGGATGGACCAGCAGCCTCATGGTGGGAGAATTACACTGTCACCTATCCTATAGCCACTGTTACATGGGACTAGTTCCAGCAGGCTTTTCGCACTGCCCATGTATCAGCAGGAGCAATGGCCATAAAGAAGCGTGAGTTTTGCAACTTACGCCAAGGAGGACGCACCGTTAGCCAGTATGTGGATGACTTTAGCAAGCTAGCACGTTATGCCCCAGATGACGTTGCTACGGATGCAGCTAAGCAGGAGAAGTTTTTGGAAGGACTGAATGATGAGCTGAGCATGCAGTTGATGGTAGCAACCTTTAATAACTACCAATAGTTGGTAGATAGAGCTCTCATGATTGAAGGGAAGCAGCAGCAAATTGATAACCGCAAGAGGAAGTATGGACAAGGGAAGTATAATTCTGGAGCTCAGCAGAGACCCCGTTTTACCCCGAACTCGGGAGGACTTGTCCATAACCACGAAGGCCACACTCACAATGGAGGAAGCTCTCACAACCATAATGGCTCCAAAAATGGTAATGGAGGAAGCAACGGACAGAACCGTTCCAACCCAGCAACGCCCACCAAGAAAGATCTAAGCCACGCTACTTGCTACAAGTGCCAGAAGACCGGACATTATGCCAATGAATGTCCTAAAGCTAAGAACAGAAATGGCAATGGAAGCTCTGGGAAGAAGCCCAACCCTTTCAACAGGGGACAAGTGAACCACGTTAACGTAGAGGAGATTGAAGCCCAGCCAGATGCAGTAATAGGTAAGTTTTTGGTTAAGTCTTTTACTGCAGTCGTACTTTTCGATACTAGTGCATCGCATTCATACATATCAAGGGGATTTGTGGATAAGTATAAACTACCCACCAAAGTTCTTAGTACACCTATGTTAGTGAGCTCGCCAGGAGCAGAGTATATGGCAAGCCAAGGATGTTTTCAAATACTATTGGCCATAGGTAGGCACGTTTTCCCCTCAGATCTGATAAGTCTGGAGTCGCAAGGTTTGGATGTGATTCTGGGTATGGATTGGCTATCGATGTATGGAGGAAACATCGATTGCACTAGTAAATCGACCTTGCTCACCACCCTAGAAGGAAGAAGGATCAAGTATGTATCCCGACATGTGCTGATTAGGACTCAAGTAAATTCCTTAACAAGAGTTGTACAGGAGGAAGTACCAGTGGTGAAGGATTTCCCGGATGTATTTCCAGAAGAGTTGCCAGGCATGCCACTGGATAGAGACATCGAGTTTTTGATTGAGCTTTTACCAGGCACAAGGCCAATATCTAAGAGACCGTACAGGATGCCCGCACAGGATTTAGAGGAAATTAAGAAGCAGATTAAGGAGTTACTGGATAAAGGATATATTCGCCCAAGTTCGTCACCTTGGGGATCACCAGTACTTCTAGTGGAGAAGAAGGATGGATCGTTAATGATGGTTGTTGGTTACCGTGGATTCAATGAAGTAACGATCAAGAACAAGTACCCACTGCTGATGATCAATGATTTGTTTGATCAGCTGCAAGGAGCTAAGGTGTTTTCCAAGATTGATCTACGATCAGGGTACCACCAGTTGAAGATTCGAGAGCAGGATATACCTAAGACAGCTTTTACCACAAGGTACGAGCTATATGAGTATACCATTATGTCATTTGGCCTGACTAACGCACTTGCCTATTTCATGAACATGGTGAACAAGGTGTTTATGGAGTTTTTGTATAAGTTCGTTGTGGTGTTCATTGATGATATTTTAGTCTACTCGAAGAATGAAGAAGAGCATAAGGAGCATTTGCGTTTAGTACTTGGGAAGCTCAGAGAACATCAGCTATACGCCAAGTTCATCAAGTGTGAGTTTTGGTTGAAGGAAGTTGGATTCCTTGGACATGTTATATCCGGAGAAGGAATAGCGGTAGACCCCAACAAAGTCGTCACTATGACAAATTGGGAGGCACCCACGTCCGTTGGAGAGATCCGGAGTTTTCTTGGACTCGCGGGATACTACCGGAGGTTCATTGAGAATTTATCGAAGATTGCAAAGCCTATAAAGGAGTTGTTAAAGAAGGACACCAAGTTCAAATGGACTGAGGAATGTGAGGCTAGTTTTCAGGAATTGAAGAAACGTTTGGTTACATCACCATTGTTGATTCTGCCAGATCAACGCAAAGATTATGAAGTGTATTGCGACGCTTCTCGTCGAGGACTTGGAGCAATGCTTATGCAGGAAGGAAGAGTTGTTTCATATGCCTCACGACAGCTTAAACCCCATGAGTTAAATTATGCTATGCATGATTTGGAGTTAGCAGCCGTAGTGCATGCGTTGAAGACTTGGAGACATTTTCTCATCGGAAACCATTGTGAGGTATACACGGATCACAAGAGTTTGAAGTATATCTTCACGCAGAGGGAGTTGAATCTCAGGCAGAGGAGATGGTTGGAACTCATAAAGGATTATGATATGAAGTTGCACTATCATCCCGGAAAGGCTAACGTAGTAGCCGATGCGTTGAGCCGCAAGAGTCATGTCAATACACTCATGACAGGAGAGTTACCCAAGGAGTTAGCAGAAGACCTTCATGAGCTATGTTTGGAGATAGTTCCGAGAGGTTATGTAGCAGCTTTGGAGATTCAGTCTACTTTGATGGATACGATCAGAGAAGCGCAGAAGACAGACAAGGAGATTGCCGAGATAAAGGAAAGGATGAGCAAAGGAAAAGCCAAGGGATTTCATGAGGATGAGCACGATACCCTATGGTTTGAGGACCGCGTATATGTACCAAATGATCAGGAGATAAGGAAGCTGATTTTGCAGGAGGCCCATAACTCATCATATTCGATTCACCCAGGAAATACCAAGATGTACCTAGATCTGAAGGGCAGATTCTGGTGGACCGGAATGAAGAAGGATATTGCGGAGTATGTAGCAATTTGTGATGTATGTCAGAGAGTGAAGGCGGAGCATCAGAAGCCAGCAGGATTGCTGCAACCATTGCCGATACCCGAATGGAAGTGGGATAAGCTAGGCATGGATTTTATCACGGGATTACCCAGGACTCGTTCAGGCTATGACTCGATATGGGTTGTAGTCGATCGTTTGACGAAAGTAGCTCATTTCATCCTAGTGAAGACCACTTACACCGGTGCTAAGTTGGCAAAGATATACATGACCATGATTGTATGTTTGCATGGAGTTCCAAGGACAATTGTATCAGATAGAGGACCCAGTTTACCTCAAAGTTTTGGAATCAGTTGCATGAAACTTTGGGAACCAGGCTAGAGTTCAGTATGGCTTTTCACCCGCAGACGGATGGACAGACTGAGAGAGTCAATCAGATTCTGGAGGACATGTTGAGAGCTTGTGCGCTAGCTTATGGATCTAGTTGGGACGATAATTTGCCCTACGCAGAGTTCTCTTACAACAATAGTTACCAAGCCAGCTTGAAGATGGCCACTTTCGAAGCATTGTATGGAAGGAGGTGCAGAACACCATTGTTGTGGGATGAAGTTGGAGGCCGACAGTTGTTTGGACCAGATTTGATTAAATAGTATGAAGAGAAGGTCAAACTGATTCGCGATAGACTCAAGGTAGCCTAGTCCAGGCAGAAGAGCTATGCGGATTCTAAACGCAAGGATACAACTGCCAAAGTTGGAGACAGAGTGTATCTTCGTGTATCACCACTCCGAGGAGTTAAGCGCTTTGGAGTTAAGGGAAAGTTAGCACCACGTTTTGTGGGACCATACAAAGTTTTGGAACGTATGGGAGAAGTTGATTACAAGTTGGAATTGCCCGAAGGATTGTCAGGAGTTCACGATGTGTTCCACGTTTCTCAGTTGAAGAAGTGCCATGTAGAGATGGCTGATATCCCTTTGAGAGATACAGTGCCACTGGAAGTGATACAGTTGGATAGCGACTTGACCTACGAGGAGAAGCCATTCAAGATTCTCGAGTTTGCCAGCCGAGTTACATGTAGCAAAGTTATCAAGTTCTATAAAGTTCAGTGGAGCCACCATACCGAGGATGAAGCCACCTGGGAGCGAGAGGAAGATCTACGCAAAGATCATCCACACCTATTTTCTAGCCAACCCGAATCTCGAGGGCGAGATTCATCTTTAGGGGGGTAGGTTTGTAACATCCCAAATTTTCAATTTGGAATGTTATACATTAGATCATCATTGCATATCATATTTTATTGCATTTTGGTTGATCCCAGAAATTCTACGCAACTCAAGGACCCACGGAGAGAGTTGGGGATTTCATTATTTTCATATTCGAGTTTTCTCGAATTTTGAAAAGAGGATCGTTTGATATTAATTATTCTCTATTCGAATATTTCTTTTATAAAAATAAAAGAGAGAGGGTAAATGACATCCTCAAAATAAAGAAATATCGAAGATTTAATATTAAAATCAAATAAGATTTTTTATTTGAAGTTTTATCGCTATTTTATTTGAATTAGGAAAAAATGTGCGTTTTCCAAAATTGCATTTTAGGCCCAAATAAATGTTCACCTTGTCCAGAATATTTTTAGAGGACGGCGAAAATTTATTTCGGGATTTTTGGAGTCCGTTTAGTACTTCTTTTCTTTCTTTTTCTGCACGTTGGAATTATTTAAATAAAGGAAACCGCCTAACGGGCCGTGTCCGACCGGGACTCTGCCCGGCCGGCCTTATAAGCCGGGGCCTGGACCTCGAGCCCACCAGCCATGCCACCCGCCCGAACCCTAGCGC
>NC_057809.1:216968068-217017388 GCF_018294505.1 Triticum aestivum
GCCGCCGCCGCCGCGCCTCGCCACCACCCGCCGCCCGACGGCGCCTGCCACCCCGCGCCGCGCTGCCCCGCCGTCCGCGCCGGAGCCGCCACAAGCCGCCGTCTCGCTACACTTCGCCGGAGGTAGCCGCCGCCTCGGTTTTCGCGACAAAACCGAACGGTTTTTTCGAAAACCCTAGATTCCATTTTTATTTTTTAGTTCGGTATTCTTTTGGTTTAGTTATTTAGCAGACGTTCGTCCGGACATTCGTTTTAACGAACGGTTTTCACCGTTGAGCCGCAGATAGCGAACGTTCGTTCCTTAGCATGTTCGTCAGTTTTCCTTTTTCTCGGGTTTTTCGCGATTATTCTCGATCACGATTTCTGATCCAATTTTCGTTTTAGTATAACTTTTCGCTCGTTTATCGGAATCAGGCGATTCAAGTGCCTAGAGTTTCGTCTCGAAGCCCTCTTTCTGTTTAACCAACTTAAAGAAGTTTTTGCTAATGTAAAATTTTACTTTAGTCCAGATTAGTAAACGAAGCTTGTTTCTTTCGCCGTTTGAGTTTTGTTGCTTCGTTTGATTTGATTCTTTTGCAAACCGGAGTTCTCAAGTTGATCTTTCTGGTTAGATCTCTTATTTGAGTTTTACCCATGCCCTTGATTGATTGCTTATTGTATGCTTGTTTGTTTGCGATAGAGTACCCGGAGTGCGAAGCGTGCTACTTCGAGTCTCTAAGTTTCACGGATCATCAGCATGGCAAGTAACACTTTGATCATATCCCTTTCATACCCAGTTTTTATGCATTAGTTTCCACCCTCAAAAACTTGCATGGTTAGGATCTGAATAAATTGTGGGTTGGGAAGTAGATGAGGTAGAACCTATTCACCTGCTTATTATCAAACCCTTGGGAGTTACTTCTACGTTATGCTTATATTGCCATGCTATGCTCGTAGACGTGGATTGGGTTTGAGAGTGTTCATGACAGATGTGAGTTGTTAACTAATGGTTAACTTAAGGTGGCAACTTAAATACACATCTGGGTGGATTGAGGCACCCGGGGAACCCAGTGATTGCCTGTGTTATTGGAAATCCTGGGGTACCGTGTGATTCTCCTATGGACTGCCACCCAGGCTCAAAGAGATCATAAGATGTTTCATGCTGGAAACTTCCATGTGCATCCACATGCCAATATGGGCTCTGGCATAGTTGAGTAAGTTGTGGGAAACCTTTCCATGATGGGCTAGCAGATGTAGGGGATTTAGGTGCACATGCCTATCTATCGGTTAAGGAGACCTCTTCGGAAAGACTATGCCTCGGTCATCCGTTTCTCAAACATCGTGGAGTGCGAGAAATCCAACGGAGTAGATCGAGTCTTGTGGGGAAAAGTGCGCAAACCTCTGCAGAGTGTACAAACTAATCATGGTTAGCCGTGTCCCCGGTTATGGACGTCTTGAGTATCTAGTTCTTGGATTATCATGTGGATCTCATCACTCTAAATGAATTTTGTTGGGTTATTAATTACTTTTAATTGGGATTGAGAGGGGGTTTACTTTCTCAATGTTTTTCAACCAACTTTGTAGTTAAATAAAATATATTCCTTTGCAGTAGGAAAAAATCGGCTTTTCGCAAAACATTAACCCTACAGCCTCCACCAGCCATATATGCATGTAGTGATAGCATTATTCTTCATTACTCTCTTGTGTTACACTGCCAGCATATTCCATGTGCTGACCCGTTTCGGGCTGCAACGTATCATGTTGCAGACTTTTCAGACGACGAGTAAGGAGCCTTAGGTCGTGGTCTTTCACTCATGTCGTTGGAGTTGATGGACTCACTTTATCTTCTAAGCCTTCCGCTGTTATCGTATTAGATGGCCTTAAGCCATATTTATTGTAATAAGTTCTCTTTTGAGACATTCGATGTAAAAAGTGTGTGATTGCTACTCTGTTATAAATCCTCAAGTACTGTGCATGTCAGCATTACCGATCCATGGATGACACTAATGCACAGAGATCAGACTGTTTGAGGTCTGGTCGCTACATCGGGCAGCGAAGACTTTCTCAATAAATTCATCAATATCATAATTGTATTTACAATTCTCATAGAAATATTTAAGCATAGCTAAATTTCTCAGTTCTATAAACTGAATCATCAAAATCTTCAAAATCTTTAAACAAATATTCAATTTCATAAGCACCCATAAAAGCAACGAATTCTTCTATTTGTTCCACATCATAATAATCATATATACCATTAGCATAAGAAACCAAGGTTTCATAGTCATTAAATTCACATGAAAAGGGAAGGTGTGGAGCCTTCATCCTAGAGCAACAAGTATAATCATATCTCAAGCATAGTTGCCGAGCATACCAATGCAACATGTAAATTTGATCCGATAATAGTTTCCCTTTTTGAGTCAAGCTATAATCCCTAAAGTATTCACGTTGATCCAATGTTACTCCCATTATATAGTTGAATGGGGTTTTCTCAGGATTATCAAAGTAGTAAATAATATCTTTCACATAATGAGCATCGAGGGTTTTAGGAGGTTCCCCATCTCCATGAGTAGCAAGTAAACCTAATTTTTTTGGCATTTCGTGTTCCATATCCATAACTAAAGATAGAGAAAAACTTAGAATAGAAAATAAAAATTACTTAGTGATAAAGCAAAAAAGCACACATGAGAATATTCACCTCACGCTATAACTCCCCGGCAACGGCGCCAGAAAAAGGTCTTGATAACCCACAAGTATAGGGGATCAATTGTAGCCTCTTTTGATAATTAAGAGTGTCGAACCCAACGAGGAGCTAAAGGTAGAAAAAATATTCCCTCAAGTTCTATCGACCACCGATACAACTCTACGCACGCTTAACATTTGCTTTTACCTAGAACAAGTATGAAACTAGAAGTACTTTGTAGGTGTTTTTGGATAGGTTTGCAAGATAATAAAGAGTGTGTAAATAAAAAGTAGGGGCTGTTTAGATGAAGACACAACTAAGTTAGTTTTAGTAGAGAGATTTTTGTCACGAGAAAGTTATTTGTCCCTAGGCAATCGATAACCAGACCGGTAATCATTATTGCAATTTTATTTGAGGGAGAGGCATAAGCTAACATACTTTCTCTTCTTGGATCATATGCACTTATGATTGGAACTCTAGCAAGCATCCACAACTACTAAAGATCATTAAGGTAAAACCCAACCATAGCATTATAAGGCATCAAGTCCTCTTTACTCCCATACGCAAACAACCTACTTATTTGGGTCTGTGCTTCTGTCAGTCACGCCACCCACCATAAGCAAATCATGAACATATTGCAAACCCTACAGCAGGGATCCCTCACGCTTGCGCGACACGGAGAGCACCATAGGACAACACCAATAATAAAACGTGCAACTCAAACCAATCACGATCATCAATTAACCCATAGGACAAAATGGATCTACTCAAACACCATAGGATAGCCATACATCATTGGAAAATAATATATAGTGTTGAGCACCATGTTTAAGTAGAGATTACAACGGGTAAAAGAGGGGTTACACCGCTGCATAGAGGGGGGAAGAGTTGGTGATGATGGCGGTGAAGTTGTTGGTGTAGATTGCGGTGATCATGATGGCCCCGGCGGTGTTCCGGTGCCACCGGGAGAGAGGGGGAGAGAGCCCCCCTTCTTCTTCTTCTTCCTTGACCTTCTCCCTAGATGGGAGAAGGGTTTCCCCTTTGGTCAATGGCCTCCATGGCACGGGATGGGCGAGAGCCCCTCCGAGATTGGATATGTCTCTCTGTCTCTCTCTGTTTCTGCCTTCCTGATTCTGCCCTTTCACCGTTTCTTAAATTCCCAGAGATTCGTAACTCCGATTGGGCTGAATTTTGGACACGATTTTTATCCGGATATTGGCTTTCTTGCGGCGAAAGAAGGGCACCAACCGCCTTAGAGGGTGGCCACGAGGGCCTAGGGCACCCCTGACCCCTGGGGCGCGCCCCTGCCTCGTGGACCCCTTAGGCATCCTCTCGCGTTGATTCTTCTTCCCAAAAATCACATATATTCCAAAAAAAATCCGCGTCGTTTTTATCCCGTTTGGACTCTGTTTGATATGGATTTTCGGCGAACCAAAAAACATGCAACAAATAGGAACTGGCATTGGGCACTTGATCAATATGTTAGTCCCAAAAATAGTATAAAAAGTTGCCAAAAGTATATGAAAGTTGTATAATATTGGCATGGAACAATAAAAAATTATAGATATGACGGAGACGTATCAGGTGGCTGTTTTGAGGAAGATATAATAAGGCTTATGTGTGATAGAGCGTATCTTATCACGGGGTTTGGATGCACCTGCGAAGTTTGCACATGTCTCGATGTGAGAAAGGGCAATGCACGGTACCGTAGAGGCAAGCAAATTGCGAAAAGGTAAGAGTGCATATAATCCATGGACTCACATTAGTCATAAAGAACTCATATACTTATTGCAAAAGTTTATTAACCCTCGAAGCAAAGTACTACTACGCATGCCCCTAGGGGGATAGATTGGTAGGAAAAGACCATCGCTTGTCCCCGACCGCCACTCATAAGGAAAACAATCAAAAATAAATAATGCTCCAACATCATAGAATAATGAGAGACTATACGTGCATGCTTCGGGAATCACAAACCTTAATACCAATATTCCTACTAGAGCATAATTACTCATCAACATAACTCACATATCACATCATCATATCTCAAAACTATTACTAAGAATCAAGTTTATTTTGTCCAATGATCTTCATGACATTTTTTCTTTTTCTTTATCCTTCTTGGATATCTATCACTTTGGGACTAATTTTCTTGTGTTGCTTTTCATAAGCTCAAACAAATATAAGTGAAGATCATGAGCACAACAATTTTCTTTCTCTCAAAATAATTTAAGTGAATCAAGAGAGAATTTCTTAAAATTTTTATTAACTCTAAAATAAATCTAAGTGAATCAAGAGAGCATTTCTTCGAAAATACTAAGCACACCGTGCTCAAAAAGATATAAGTGAAGCACTAGAGAAAGTCCGAGCTCATAAAAGATTTAAGTGAAGCATAGAGAGCAAATCTAACAAGTCATGACATGATTTTGGCTCTCTCAAATAGGTGTGTCTAGCAAGGATTGATCACTTAAAACACATAATAAAACAAGAAAAGACTCGTATCATACAAGACGCTCCAAACAAAACACATATCATGTGACGAATAAAAATATAGTTTCAAGTAAAATACCGATGATCGTTGGAAGAAAGCGGGGATGCCACTCGGGGGCATCCCCAAGCTTAGTTGGTTGCTCATTCTTGGATAATAGCTTGGGATGCCGGGGCATCACCAAGCTTAGGCTCTTCCATCCTTCCTTCATCCATCGTAAGATAACCCAAAACTTGAAAACTTCAATCATACAAAACTCAACAAAACCTTTGTGAGATCCATTAGTATAAGAATAATAAATCACTACTATAAGTGATGTATCAAACCAATTCATATTTTGTTTTTGTATTATATCTACTGTATTCCAACTTTTCTATGGCAAAAACTCATCAAAGAAAACCATAGAGCCATCAAAATAAGCACACAACACAAAGAAAACATAATCTATCAAAACAGAATAGTCTGTAGCAATTTGACAATTAAGAATACTTCTGTAACTCCAAAAATTCTGAAAAATTCGGACGACCTGAGAAATTTTTATAATGATCTACATCAAGTGGAATGGGTATTTTATCGCTCCCTGGTAAGAAATGAAAATTAATTTCGTGAGCGTAAAAGTTTCTGTTTTTTCAGCAAGATCAAGCAACTATCACCCAAGAAGATCCTAAAGGTTTTACTTGGCACAAACACTAACTAAAACATAAAAACACAATCATAACAGTACCATAGTTGTGATAACACACAAAAACAGAAAGCAAAAAGCAAAAATAAATTTTATTCATAGGGTTGCCTCCCAACAAGCGCTATAGTTTTACGCCCCTAACTAGGCATAATATTTCAACGATGCTCACACAACAGATAATAATCGAAACACAAATAGAGCATCATGAAACATGTGACAAACACATTTAAGTCTAACATACTTCCTATGCATAGGAATTTTATAGGAAAACAAATTATCAAGACAAGAAACATCTAGCATATGCAAAGGAGAGGAATAAAACATTGACAATCTCAACACAACGAGAGGAAATTTAGTAACATGAAAATTTCTATAGCCATATTTTCCCCTCTCATAATAATTATATGTAGGATCATAATAAAATTCAATTATATAACTATCATATAAAGTTTTCTCTTTATGATCCACATGCATGCAAAGTTGACACTCTTCCAAAATAGTGGGATTATCATCAAATAAAGTCATGACCTCTCCAAACCCACTTTCATCAAAAAATTCATAAGACTGAACACTCTCCAAATATGTGGGATTATTCTTACCTAAAGTTGACACTCTTCCAAACCCACTTTCAATATTATCACAAACATATTCATCATGAGGCTTAAATAAAGTTTCAAGATCATAAGAAACATTATCACCCCAATCATGATCATTGCAATAAGTAGCGGACATGAAAAAACAAGCATCCCCTAGCTTGAGGTTTTGCATATTATTAGCACAATTGACATTAATAGAATTTATAGTAAAATTATTGCAATAATGCTTTTCATTCAAGGAGCTATCATGAATCACTTCATAAATTTCTTCATCACAATTTTCGGATTCACGATTCTCAAGCAAAATTTCATAAAGATAATCTAGTGCACTCAACTCACTAGCAATTGGTTCATCATGATTGGATTTTTTAAAAGATTAGCAAGTGGATGGGGATCCATATCAATAGATTTTTAGCAAGCAAAGATGCAAGCATATATAAGGCACATGGCAAGACAAGCAAACATGAGATCTGACGAGAAAACGGTGAATGAAAAAGAGGGCGAATAAAACAGCAAATTTTGTGAAGTGGGGGAGAGGAAAACAAGAGGCAAATGGAAAATAATGTAAATTGCGAGGAGATGAGATTTGTTATTAGGAACCTGGTTATGTTGAAGATCCTCCCCGGCAACGGCGCCAGAAACTCCTTTTGATTGCTCTCTGACTATAGCGCCAGAAAAGCTCCTGTGGCTAGGACTACGTCGGTATTTCCCCAAAGAGGAAGGGATGATGCATCATAGCGACGGTAGGTACTTCCCTCAGTGAAGAAACCAAGGTTATCGAACCAGCAGGAGAACCAAGCAACACAATGTAAACAACACCTGCACACAAGTAACAACACCTCGCAATCTGACATGTTAAAGGGGTTGTCAATACCTTTCAGGTAACGATGCCAATGATTGTAGTAGATTGAAATTGTTGGGGAACGTAGTATTTCAAAAAACAATTACCTACGATCACGCAAGATCTATCTAGGAGAAGCATAGCAACGAGCGGGGAGAGTGTTTCCACGTACCCTCGTAGATCGAAAGCGGAAGCATTTAGTAACGCGGTTGATGTAGTCGAACGTCTTCGCGATCCAACTGATCCATGTACCAAATGCATGACACCTCCGCGATCTGCACATGTTCAGCTCGGTGATGTCCCTCAAACTCTTGATCCAGTTGAGGCCGAGGGAGAGTTTCGTAAATGCGACGGCGTGGTGACGGTGATGATGAAGTTACCGGCGTAGGGCTTCGCCTAAGCACTACGACAATATGACCGAGGTGTAAAACTGTGGAGGGGGCACCGCACACGGCTAAGAGATTGTCTGTTGTGCCTTTGGGGTGCCCCCTGCCCCGTATATAAATGAGGGGAGGAGGAGGCCGGCCAACAAGGGGCGCGCCAGGGAGAGGGGAGTCCTACTAGGACTCAAGGCCTAGTAGGATTCGGCCCCACCCTTTTTTCCTTCTACCGAAGGGGGAAAAGGGGAAGGAGAGGGAGTAGGAGAAGGAAAGGGGTGGCCCCCCTTCCCAAGTCCAATTTGGCCTCCTCCCATGTGGGGGGCACATCAGCCTCTTGTGGGCTGGTTAGCCTCCCACCTATGGCCCATAAGGCCCATATCTTTCCCCGGGGGGTTCCGGTAACCTCCCGGTACTCTGAAAAACTGCCCGAACCACTCGGAACCATTCCGATGTCCAAATACAACCTTCCAATATATGGATCTTTACCTCTCGACCATTTCGAGATTCCTTGTCATGTCCGTGATCTCATCCAGGACTCCAAAAAACCTTAGGTCATCAAATCACATAAACTCATAATACAAATCATCATCGAACGTTAAGCGTGCGGACCCTACGGGTTTGAGAACTATGTAGACATGACCGAGACACATCTCCAGTAAATAAACAATAGCAGAACCTGGATGCTCATATTGGCTCCTACATATATATATGAATATCTTTATCGGTCAAACCACATAACAACATACGTTGTTACCTTTGTCATCGGTATGTTACTTGCCCGAGATTCAATCGTCGGTATCATCATGCCTAGTTCAATCTCGTTACCGGCAAGTCTCTTTACTCGTTCCGTAATGCATCATCTCGCAACTAACTCATTAGTCACATTTCTTGCAAGGCTTATAGTGATATGCATTATCGAGAGGGCCCAGAGATACCTCTCCGACAATCGGAGTGCTAATCTTGATCTATGCCAATTCAACAAACACCACCGGAGACACCTGTAGAGCATCTTTATGATCACCCAGTTACGTTGTGATGTTTGATAGCACACTAAGTGTTCCTTCAGTATTCGGGACTTGCATAATCTCATAGTCATAGGAACATGTATAAGTCATGAAGAAAGCAATAGCAATAAACTAAACGATCATTATGCTAAGCTAACGGATAGGTCTTGCCCATCACTTCATTATCTAATGATGTGATCCCGTTCATCAAATGACAACACATGTCTATGGCTAGGAAACTTAACCATCTTTGATTAACGAGCTAGTCAAGTAGAGGCATAATAGGGACACTTTGTTTGTCTATGTGTTCATAGATGTACTAAGTTTCTAGTTAATATAATTATAGCATGAATAATAAACATTATTCATGATATAAGAAAACATAAATAACAACTTTATTATTGCCTCTAGGGCATATTTCCTTTAGTCTCCCACTTGCACTAGAGTCAATAATCTAGTTTACATCGACATGTGATTTCACACCAATAGTTCACATATTTATGTGATGAGTTCACGTCTCCATGTGACTAATACCCAAAGGTTTACTAGAGTCAATAATCTAGTTCACATCGCTATGTGATTAACACCCAAAGAGTGATCATGTTTTGCTTGTGAGAGAAGTTTAGTCGATGGGTCTGCCACATTCAGAGCCGTATGTATTTTGCAAATTTTCTATGTCTACAATGCTCTGCACGGAGCTACTCTAGCTAATCTCTCCCACTTTCAATATGTATCCAGATTGAGACTTAGAGTCATCCGGGTCAGTTTCAAAGCTTGCATCGACGTAACCCTTTATGACGAACTTTTTGTCACTTCCATAACCGAGAAACATGTCCTTATTCCACTAAGGATAAATTTGACCGCTGTCCAGTGATCCACTCCTAGATAACTATTGTACCCTCTAGCAAACTCATGGTGAGGTACACAATAGGTATGGTACACAACATAGCTGTTGGGATCTACGGTAGGTTGCGTCGACTACAAATTAAAATTTCCTACACGCAGAACAACCAAGAACATGCTACGGGAGATGGATCACAGTTTGTTACCACTAGACGCGCAGTGCCGTGCAGCAGAAGAAGAGTTAGGGCAGCGCGTCCGCGTGGATCGTCTCCTCCTCGTCCGATCTCACTCATACAACCGATGGTCGGTTCTCACGTATTGGTTTGCCGGAGGGGCGCAAGTGCACCGCCTCTAACGGTATCCGCGCGTGCAGGAGGAACGTCGTGCGGCGGACTGCTAGGTCCGATAACACAACCGGCGGCGAGTGGAGGTGTCTATTCGCAACACATGCAAACCCTAGTGACAGCGCCAAAGCGATCAGCACATGAGTGTGTGGCACCTCCAATATATATAGGCGTCCGTCGTGGGCTCAACACTTGGGCCTCGCACGGACCCTAAAGCCCATAAGTCTACTCGGCCACAATCCGAATACAGTTCGGATCACATCCGACCAGTGTCCTCGGATCCAACCTCGTAGGTTCCTTCCCTTAAGCGCGCGACCCCTTAGGTTCAAGTCGGCTTGGTCACAGTTCAGATCACCTCTAAACTGCATGGTTGGTAGCGGCCTCTAGCAAGGCATGCCGAACACCAAGCAGACTATGAAGCTGGTTAGCGAACCTGTACATCACACTTCCATTCCTTTTGCCACACGATACATGTTGTCGAGCTCAAGGCGAGTCTGTCATACTTGTGCTAGCCCGACCTCTTTCTCGTTCTAGTGATGCCGACCACAAACCGAATTATGTCATAATCCTTGTTGCATGGACATGCTTATCCTGGTCGGATCACACGAGGGGCCTAGAGTATATCTCTCCTGATCGGAGGGGCAAATCCCATCTTGCTCGACCATGTCTCGCAGCATGGTTCTGGACAAACCCGAAACCTACCTTTATAACTACCCAGTTACGGAGTAGCGTTTGGTCGGCCCAAAGCAAGTCTGTCACCATCCCGAGTACATGCGTTAGCTCAGGTCTTAGGACATAGAACATATGTTGTACTAGAGACTCACAGATGACATATCACTGCGTCTCATAGTTGGGTCTGTCTGACTTGGACCTTATCTCGACTCGGATCCGACTACGTCGAATCCGACCAGATCCTTCCAAGTCCATATTATCCGGTTAGCATCCCATGCTCCACGGCTAGTGAGACCAAGCCATCGACCGTGTCATATGCTAGTCTAGTTGGTTGCGCGTCCACAGCCCTTTCGACTAGGGACCTTTTAGGACAGTCATCATACAACGCATAGTCCCACAAACAAGTCACGTACTTGCTGATGCACATCATTGATAATGTCCAAGGACTATCTTTATTCATAAACACATAGGAAATATCATCATACATGATTGCCTCTAGGGCATATCTCCAACAATAGCATACTTTATAGAACCTATGGCTGAGGCATAGGGGATGACTTTTCATTCTCTTTCTATTTTCTGTCGTGGTCGGGTTTTGAGTCTTTACTCAACTTCACACCTTGCAACACAGGGAAGAACTCCTTCTTTGACTATTCCATTTTGAACTACTTCAAAAACTTGTCAAGGTATGTACTCATTTAAAAAAATTTATCAAGCATCTTGATCTATCTCTATAGATCTTGATGCTTAATATGTAAGCAGCTTCACCAAGGTCTTTCTTTGAAAAAAATCCTTTCAAACACTCCTTTATGCTTTCCAGAAAATTCTACATTATTTTCGATCAATAATATGGCATTCACATATATTTATCATAAATGTTGTAGTGCTCCCACTCACTTTATTCTAAATACAGGCTTCATCGCAAGTCTGTATAAAACTATATGCTTTGATCACACTATCAAAGCGTATATTCCAACTCCGAGATGCTTGAACCAGTCCATAAATGGATCGTTGGAGCTTGCACACTTTGTTAGCACCTTTTGGATTGACAAAACCTTCTGGTTGCATCATATACAACTCTTCTTTAAGATATCCATTAAGGAATGCAGTTTTGAGATCCATTTGCCAAATTTCATAATCATAAAATGCGGCAATTGGTAACATGATTGGACGGACTTAAGCATCGCTACGGGTGAGAAGGTCTCATCGTAGTCAACTCCTTGAACTTGTCAAAAACTTTTCACAACAAGTTGAGCTTTGTAAATAGTAACATTACTGCCAGCGTCAGTCTTCTTCTTGAAGATCCATTTATTCTCTATGGCTTGTCGATCATCGGGCAAGTCAACCAAAGTCCACACTTTGTTCTCATACATGGATCCCATCTCAAATTTCATGGCCTCAAGCCATTTCGCGGAATCTGGGCTCATCATCACTTCCTCATAGTTTGTAGGTTCGTCATGGTCCAGTAACATGACTTACAGAACAGGATTACCGTACCACTCTGGTGTGGATCTTACTCTGGTTGACCTACGAGGTTCGGTAGTAACTCGATCAGAAGTTTCACGATCATCATCATTAGCTTCCTCACGAATTGGCGTAGGAATCACTGGAACTGATTTCTGTGATGAACTACTTTCCAATAAGGGAGCAGGTGCAATTACCTCATCAAGTTCTACTTTCCTCCCACTCACTTCTTTCGAGAGAAACTCCTTCTCTAGAAAGGATCCATTCTTAGCAACGAATATCTTGCCTTCGGATCTGTGATAGAAGGTGTACCCAACAGTCTCCCTTGGGTATCCTATGAAGACACATTTCTACGATTTGGGTTTGAGCTTATCAGGATGAAACTTTTTCACATAAGCATCGCAACCCCAAACTTTAAGAAACGACAGCTTAGGTTTCTAGCTAAACCACAGTTCATACGGTGTCATCTCAATGGATTTTTAGATGGTGCCCTATTTAACGTGAATGCAGTTGTATCTAATGCATAACCCCAAAACGCTAGTGGTAAATCGGTAAGAGACATCATAGATCGCACCATATATCTAATAAAGTACGGTTACGTTGTTCAAGACACACCATTATGCTGTGGTGTTCCTGGTGGCGTGAGTTGCGAAACTTTTCCACATTGTTTGAAATGAAGACCAAACTCATAACTCAAATATTCATCTCCATGGTCAGATCGTAGAAACTTTATTTTCTTGTTACTATGATTTTCCACTTCACTCTGAAATTCTTTGAACTTTTCAAATGTTTCAGACTTATGTTTCATCAAGTAGATATACCTATATCTACTCAAATCATCTGTGAAGGTCAGAAAATAACGATACCCGTCGCGAGCCTCAACACTCATTGGACCGCATACATCAGTATGTATTATTTCCAATAAGTCAGTTGCTCGCTCCATTGTTCTGGAGAACGGAGTCTTAGTCATATTGCCCATGAGGCATGGTCCGCAAGCATCAAGTGATTCCAAAAAGTCCATCATCGTGGAATTTCTTCATGCGCTTTACACAAATATGACCTAAATGGCAGTGCCACATATAAGTTGCATTATCGTCATTAACTTGGCATCTTTTGGCTTCAATATTATGAATATGTGTATCACTATGATCGAGATTCAATAAACCATTTATATTGAGTGTATGACCATTGAAGGTTTTATTCATGTAAGTAGAACAACAATTGTTCTCTGACTTAAATGAATAACCATATTGCAATAAACATGATCCAATCATATTCATGCTCAATGGAAACACCAAATAACATTTGTTTTAGGTTCAACACTCATCCCAAAGTTAAAGGGAGTGTGCGATGGTGATCTTATCAACCTCGGAATCACTTCCAACTCACATCATCACCTCGCCCTTAACTAGTCTCTGTTTATTTTACAAGTCCCGTTTCGAGTTACTACTCTTAGCAACTGAACCAATATCAAACACTAAGGAGTTGCTATAAACACTAGTAAAGTACACATCAATAACATGTATATCAAATATACCTTTGTTCACTTTGCCATCCTTCTTACCCGCCAAGTATCTAGGGCAGTTCCACTTCCAGTGACCATTTCCTTTGCAGTAGAAGCACTCAGTTTCAGGCTTGGGTCTAGCTTTGGGCTTCTTCATGGGAGTGGCAACTTAACTTGCCATTCTTCTTGAAGTTCCCTTTCTTTCCCTTGTGTCGGTGTACAAAAAGAGGGGTACACTTTTTGTACCCCTATAACTATGCATAGGCAGTCTGAGCCACGGGCACCACCACACCAAGCAAGGCAAGGAAGGTGAGCCAGGGTAAGACCGAAGCTCAAGAGAACTACGTAGAAGGCCAAGACCATGAAGAGCAAAGGGGACGAAGTGGACTCCCCCGACAAGGTCCTTGCCGGGAGACAGTTCTAGCAGCCCCGGCAAGACCCTTGCCGCGGTGACTCGTCCCGCGCCTACGGAGCAAATCACCCTTGAGTCCACTGCCCCCAAAGGGCAAGGATTCGGGAGACATCCCCGTGGCGGCATGCAGATCTTTGTGAAGACATTCAAGATTAGATACGCACTAAGGAGACGACAACCCTTGGCAGGATCCCAGCCGAGGAAGACCACAAGGCCCCCGGCAAGCGCCTTGTCGGGGATGACAGCAGGCGCCTTGGCAAGACCCTTGTCGGGGCCCCGGCAAGGCCCTTGCCGAGGACACCCGCAGGGCCACCATTAGGCCCATGCCGACTAAACCTCCACCGCCGTTCGCATGCAGCTGCCGACCCAACCAGCTGGGCAGGCACCTGTGTGGCGGCATGCAGATCTTTGTAAAGACCCACCACTGCGCCACCTCAGCTGCCTGCCTACCTACGTGGCATCACAGGCGTTGCTGGCCAGGGCGCGTGTCGACACAAGAAGGAGCAGCGACGGACGAGACATGTTTCTCCCCTGTCCCCGATAAAGTAAGGACACCTAAGCAAGACGCATTAAATGCGCCTTGTCGTGTAATGCGAGGGATAACCTCGCATCACTGTACCCTTTCCACCTCCTGTGTGCCACTGTGGCAACCCCTTTTTCTATAAAAGGAGGCCCGAGGCGACCAGAGGAGGGATTTGGCTTTTTGGAGCTCCTCACGCCCCATAGCTAGCTCAAGAACACAGATATACAATCCACCAAAGCAGGAGTAGGGTTTTACGCATCCTCGCGCCCCGAACCTGGATAAATGAACCGTGTGCTACCTGTTAGATCCGCTCTTCTCACGACCCCGCGCCCCGCTAACCACAGTAGGGATTCTTGTGATCCCATAGGTGTCGTTCCCACCGACACCTTGCCCTTTTATTTGAAACTAGTGGTCTTGTCAACCATCAACACTTGTTGCTTTTCTTGATTTATACCTTCGCTGATTTCAGCATCGCGAAAAGCTCGGGAATTGTCTTGTTCATCCCTTGCATATTATAGTTCATCACGAAGTTCTAGTAACTTGGTGATAGTCACTAGAGAACTTTGTCAATCACTATCTTATTTGGAAGATTAACTCTCACTTGATTCAAGCGATTGTAGTACTCAGGCATTCTGAGCACATGCTCAGTGGTTGAGCTATTCTCCTCCATCTTGTAGGCAAAATACTTGTCAGAGGTCTCATACCTCTCGACTCGTGCATGAGTCTGAAATACAAATTTCAGCTCTTGGAACATCTTATATGCTCTATGTCATTCAAAACATTTTTGAAGTCTCGGTTCTAAGCCGTAAAGCATGGTGCACTAAACTATATAGTCATCATATCGAGCTTGCCAAACGTTCATAACGTCTGCATCTACTCCTGCAATAGGTCCGTCACCTAGCAGTGCATCAAGGACATAATACTTCTGTGCAGGAATGAGGATAAACCTCAGATCACGGAGCTAGTCCGCATCATTGCTACTGACATCTTTCAACTTATTTTTCTCTAGGAACATATCAAAAATAAAATAGGGGAGTTATACGCGAGCTATTGATCTACAATAACATAGATATGCAAAATACTATTAGGTACTAAGTTCATGATAAATTAAAGTTCAATTAATCATATTACTTAAGAACTCTCACTTAGATAGACATCCCTCTAATCATCTAAGTGATCACGTGATCCATATTAACAAAACCATGTCCGATCATCACGTGAGATGGAGAAGTTTTCAGTGGTGAACATCACTATGTTGATCATATCTACTATATGATTCATGCTCGACCTTTCGATCTCAGTGTTCCGAGGCCATATCTGCATATGTTAGGCTCGTCAAGTTCAATCCGAGTATTTTGCGTGTGCGAAACTGGCTTGCACCCGCGTGGTGCCTCAGCACGACGAACTGTAGCAACGGTGCATACTCAGGGAGAACACTTGTACCTTGAAATTTAGTGAGAGATCATCTTATAATGCTACCGCCATACTAAGCAAAATAAGATGCATAAAGGATAAACATCACATGCAATCAAATAAGTGATATGATATGGCCATCATCATCTTGTGCCTTTGATCTCCATCTCCAAAGCACCGTCATGATCACCATCGTCACCGGCTTGACACCTTGATCTCCATCGAAGCATCATTGTCGTCTCGCCAACTATTGCTTCTACGACTATCACTACCGCTTAGTGATAAAGTAAAGCAATTACATGGCGATTGCATTTCATAAAATAAAGCGACAACCATATGGCTCCTGCCAGTTGCCGATAACTATTACAAAACAAGATCATCTCATACAACAATTTATATATCATCACGTCTTGACCATATCACATCACAACAAGCCCTACAAAAACAAGTTAGACGTCCTCTACTTTGTTGTTGCAAGTTTTATGTGGCTGCTACGGGCTTCTAGCAAGAACCGTTCTTACCTACACATCAAAACCACAACGATTTTTCGTCAAGTGTGTTGTTTTAACCTTCAACAAGGATCGGACATAGTCAAACTCGATTCAACTAAAGTTGGAGAAACAGACACCCACTAGCCACATGTGTGCGAAGCACGGCGGTAGAACCAGTCTCATGAACGTGGTCATGTAATGTCGGTTTGGGCCGCTTCATCCAACAATATCGCCGAATCAAAGTATGACATGCTGGTAAGCAGTATGACTATTATCGCCCACAACTCTTTGTGTTCTACTCGTGCATATAACATCTACGCATAGACCTGGCTCGGATGCCACTGTTGGGGAACGTAGTATTTCAAAAAAATTACCTACGATCATGCAAGATCTATCTAGGAGAATCATAGCAACGAGCAGGGAGAGTGTGTCCACGTACCCTCGTAGACCGAAAGTGGAAGCGTTTAGTAACGCGGTTGATGTAGTCGAACGTCTTCACAATCCAACCGATCCAAGTACCGAACACACGGCACCTCCGTGATATGCACATGTTTAGCTCGGTGACGTCCCTCGAACTCTTGATCCAGTTGAGGCCGAGGGAGAGTTTCGTCAACACTATGGCATGGTGACAGTGATGATGAAGTTACTGGCGCAGGGCTTCGCCTAAGCACTACGACAATATGCCCGAGGTGTAAAACTGTGGAGGGCGGCACCGCACACGGCTAAGAGATTGTCTGTTGTGCCTTTGGGGTGCCCCTTCCCCTGTATATAAAGGAGGGGAGGAAGAGGCTGGCCAACAAGGGGAACGTTAGGGAGAGGGGAGTCCTACTAGGACTCCAGTCCTAGTAGGATTCGGCCCTACCCTTTTTTCCTTCTACCGGAGGGGGAAAAGGGGAAGGAGAGGGAGTAGGAGAAGGAAAGGGGGTGGCACCCCCTTCCCAAGTCCAATTCGGTCTCCTCCCATGTGGGGGGCGCACCAGCCCCTTGTGGGCTGGTTAGCCTCTCTCCTATGGCCCATAAGGCACATATCTTTCCCCGGGGGGTTCCGGTAACCTCCCGGTACTGCAAAAAAAATGCCCGAACCACTCGGAACCATTCTGATGTCCAAATACAACCTTCCAATATATGAATCTTTACCTCTCAACCATTTCAAGACTCCTCGTCAAGTCCGTGATCTCATCCGGGACTCCGAACAACCTTCGGTCATCAAATCACATACACTCATAATACAAATCGTCATCGAACATTAAGCGTGCGGACCCTACGGGTTCGAGAACTATGTAGACATGACCGAGACACATCTCCGGTCAATAACCAATAGCGTAACCTTGATGCTCATATTGGCTCCTACAAATTCTACGAAGATCTTTATCGGTCAAACTGCATAACAACATACGTTGTTCCCTTTGTCAACAGTATGTTACTTGCCCGAGATTCGATCGTCGGTATCATCATACCTAGTTCAATCTCGTTACCGGCAAGTCTCTTTACTCATTCCATAATGCATCATCCCGCAACTAACTCATTAGTCACATTGCTTGCAAGGCTTACAGTGATGTGCATTACCGAGAGGGCCCAGAGATACCTCTCCGACAATCGGAGTGATAAATCCTAATCTTGATCTATAACAACTCAACAAACACCATCAGAGACACCTGTAGAGCATCTTTATGATCACCCAGTTACGTTGTGACGTTTGATAGCACACTAAGTGTTCCTCCGGTATTTGGGAGTTGCATAATCTCATAGTCATAGGAACATGTATAAGTCATGAAGAAAGCAATAGCAATAAACTAAACGATCATTATGCTAAGATAACGGATGAGTCTTGTCCATCACATCATTCTCTAATGATGTGATCACGTTCATCAAATGACAACACATGTCTATGGCTAGGAAACTTAACCATCTTTGATTAACGAGCTAGTCAAGTAGAGGCATACTAGGGGCACTCTGTTTGTCTATGTATTCACACATGTACACAGTTTCCGGTTAATACCATTCTAGCTTGAATAATAAACATTTATCATGATATAAGGAAATATAAATAACAACTTTATTATTGCCTCTAGGTCATAATTCCTTCAAAAATAATAGATCGCAAATAAAATAAAGTGCAACAAAGTATTTTTGTATTTTTGGTTTTATAGATCTGGATAAAAATGCAAAGGAAAAGTAGATCGCAAGCAAATATATGAGAAAGAAGACCCGGGGCCGTAGGTTTCACTAGTGGCTTATCTCGAGAAAGATAGCAAATGGTGGGTAAACAAATTACTGTTGGGCAATTGATAGAACCTCAAATAATTATGACGATATCCAGGCAAAGATCATTACATAGGCATCACGTCCAAGATTAGTAGACCGACTCCTGCCTGCATTTACTACTATTACTCCACACATCGACCGCTATCCAGCTTGCATCTAGTGTATTAAGTTAATGGAAAATGGAGTAATTCAATAAGAACGATGACACGATGTAGACAACATCCGTTTATCTATTGCGTAGATATAGATCTTATCCTTTTTATCCTTAGTAGCAACAATACATACGTGTCGGTTCCCTTTCTGTCACTGGGATCAAGCACCGTAAGATCGAACCCACTACCGAGCACCTCTTCCCATTGCAAGATAAATAGATCAAGTTGGCCAAATAAAACCCAAATATCAGAGAAGACATACGAGGCTATAAGAGACCATGCATATAAGAGATCAAAGAAACTCAAATAACTTTCATGGACACAAAAAGATATGACTGATATAAACTCAAAGTTCATCAGATCCCAACAAACACACCGCAAAAAGAGTTACATCATATGGATCTCCAAGAGACCATTGTATTGAGAATTCGGCAAGAGAGAGAGAGAGAGAGAGGGAGAGAGAAAGCCATCTAGCTACTAACGACGGACCCGAAGGTCTACAAAGAACTACTCACGCATCATCGGAGAGGCACCAATGGAGGTGGTGAACCCGATCCGAGATGGTGTCTAGATTGGATCTGGTGGTTCTGGACTCTGCGGCAACTGGATGAATATTTCGTCGACTCCCCTAGGGTTCTGGTATTTTTGGGGTATTTATAGAGCAAAGAGGCGGTCCGAGTGGTACCCGAGGTGGCCACAACCCAGCAGGGCACGTCTGGGCCTCCTGGCGTGCCCTAGTGGGTTGTCCCCTCCCCGGGACTGCCCCCAGGTGCAACCAGGGCCCAACATGTTCCTTCTGGTCCATAAAAAATCCCTATAAAGTTTTGTGGCATTTGGACTCCGTCTGATATTGATTTTCTGTGATGTAAAAACATAGAAAAAACAGGAACTGACACTTGGCACTATGTCAATAGGTTAGTACCAAAAAATGATACAAAATGACTATAAAATGATTATAAAACATCCAAGATTGATAATATTACAGCATGGAACAATCAAAAATTATAGATACGTTGGAGAAGTATCAGTATGGAGGGCAACCGTGGATATGGCTAGCCATGGAAAGTGAAAGTATGGTGGAAAAAGGAATAAACTTTATTTTCTGTTTGGGAAACGCCTATGATATATCTAAGCATGGAAAGTATTGAGAACTCTAAGTCATTTTCGTTGGTGGGATGGATACACCTCCCAAAATGTTTTTATCTCTAAATTTTTCGCTTTGAGCTCTGGCACCTCTAGAAATCCCTACTCCCCTCTATGAAGGGCCTTTCTTTTACTTTATGCAATTTTTATTTTTGAATTTGAGTCTCCATCTTCTCCTATAAAAGCACCAACTAGGAGGCAATATGATCGTACTTGAGTATTGGGTGTAGCTAATATGCGAGTGTGTTTCATGAATGGATTAATGGTTGAGCATGATGGGCTAGGGATAAATTATTTTAGCGTTGATATTTTGAAAGACATGGTTGCTTGTTGATATGCTTAAGTATTTAAATTATCATGTCAAAACTAGACTATTTCTTTGAAAAAAATAAAAGTCCAAATGTCCATGCGATAAAGAAAAGAATATGATATGACATATTAGGCAGCATTCCACATCACAAATTCTGTTTTTATCCCTTCCTTACTCGAAGACGAGTAGGAGTTAAGCTTGGGGATGCTGATACGTCTCCAACGTATCTATAATTTTTTATTGTTCCACGTTGTTATATTATCAATCTTGGATGTTTATAATCATTTTATATCATTTTTAGTACTAACCTATTGACATAGTGCCAAGTGCCAGTTGTTGTTTTTTCCATGTTTTTTACATCGCAGAAAATCAATATCAAACGGAGCCCAAATGCCACGGAACTTTATGGAGAATATTTATGGGCTAGAAGGAACACAACGGGCCCTGGCTGCACCTAAGGGCTGCCTCGAGGGGGCACAACCCACCAGGGCGCAAGGAGGCCCAGGCGCGCCCTGGTGGGTTGTGCCCCCCGGACCGCCTCTTTGCTCTGTAAATACCCAAATATTCCCAAAACCCTAGGGGAGTCCATGAAATATTCATCCATCCGCCGCAGAGTCCAGAACCACCATATCCAATCTAGACACCATCTCGGATGGGGTTCGCCCCCTCCATTGGTGCCTCTCCGATGGTGCGTGAGTAGTTCTTTGTAGACCTTCGGATCCGTAGTTAGTAGCTAGATGGCTTCATTTCTCCATCTTGATTCTCATTACAATGGTCTCTTGGAGATCCATATGATGTAACTCTTTTGCGGTGTGTTTGTTGGGATCGATGAACTTTGAGTTTATGATCAGATCTATCTTCTTATATCCATGAAAGTATTTGAGTTTCTTTGATCTCTTTTATGCATGATTCCTTATAGCCTCGTATTTCTTCTCCGATATTTGGGTTTTGTTTGGCCAACTTAATCTATTTATCTTTGAATGGGTAGAGGTGCTTTGTAGTGGGTTTGATCTTACTGTGCTTGATCCCAGTGACAGAAGGGGAACCGACACATATGTATCGTTGCTACTAAGGATAAACGATGGTGTCTATCTCTACATAGATAGATCTTGTCTACATCATGTCATCGTTCTTATTGCATTACTCCGTTTCTCCATGAACTTAATACACTGGATGCATGCTCGATAGCGGTCGATGTGTGGAGTAATAGTAGTAGATGCAGGCAGGAGTCAGTCTACTAATCTTGGACGTGATGCCTATGTAATGATCATTGCCTGGATATCGTCATGAGTATTTGAAGTTCTATCAATTGCACAACAGTAATTTGTTCACCCGCTGTTTGCTATTTTTTCTCGAGAGAAGCCACTAGTGAAACTTACGGCCCCCGGGTCTCTTTCTCATATTATTTTCCTTTGCGATCTACTTTTATTTGCTTTTATTTTCAGATCTATTAATTCAAAAACCCAAAAATACTTTGCTACACTTTATTTTATTTGCGATCTATTTATTTAATCTATTACAACTCTCTCCCGTCACGCACCAATTTCTGGCATCGTTACCCGAAAGGGATTGACAACCCCTTTAACATGTCGGGTTGCGAGGATTTGTTATCTATGTGCAGGGGCTGTTTACGTTGTGTTGCTTAGTTCTCCTACTGGTTCGATAACCTTGGTTTCATATCTGAGGGAAATACCTACCGCCGATGTGCTGCATCATCCCTTCCTCTTTGGGGAAATACCGACGTAGCTTCAAGCAACATCACATGGCAAAGTCATAGCAACATCAGCTGATCAGGGGAAGGAGCCGGAGTTATTGGGATATCTAGTCCTATCACATCGCCACCGCCCACATTGTTCCAATATCCTTGCCTTCCTGCCCAGGAAACCTCCTGCCCTTCCAAAGAAAACCTCTGCTCGTCGCCGCTGCAGCCGGCTATGGCGAACTTTGAGCTCGACCCACACCGTCTGGTGCCGCCAGGGCATCACATCATCGATGGTGGGGATCGACGTCTGCCCCGCACCTTCTTCATGCCTGCGACCCGCCCGCCTCGACGCCATGAAGATTACATGGTGGATGAGGTTAGGCCTGCTCCGGATGGACCTCTCGGACCTGTCAGAGAGGAAGTGGTTCAGTTTCTTCAGAATAGAGGTATTCTTGTCTGTTCTGCTCAGCCGTGGTTTCATGGAGTTGGTCTGTTTCAAGTTCGGGATCCGTCTGTTAGATTACTTTGATTCCGCATCCGCCGTTTGCTTTGGGAAATGATCGATTTGTTAGATTTATGAAGCATGATGAGGGGGAAAACTTCAAAGGAAATCATGGTTTTCGTAAGGGTTGGCTCATGTTCGTTGGGATTCCACTTGATTATCGTACGACAGAGTATATCTCTCAGGCAGTAGGTACTTTTGGAAAGTTTCATTCTTGGGATAGTGAAGATCTGTACCTAGCCCGTACTATTGTGGAGGCAAGCTTTCCGGATACGCCTCTTGTGCCAAGGGATGTGGTTTTTGGAGATTATGCTGAATGGGGGTGCACAAGTTTCCTGGACTGCTGCATGTTATGTTCTTGGGGCAGACTTTGCCGACCGGATGCCCAATGATGAGGATCCGATGCCCTTGGATGGCAATCCTCATCCAATGCCTGGACACCTAATTCCAGACAACATACCATTTGTTCTCCCGCCTTACCCAATGCGTGGATGGAATGACGCGCCTCTCACACCCCCTCCCCCTCCCGATAACCCAGTTGCTACTGGTTGGGGCAATGCTCAATGGGGAGATGAGGAGGACAATAATCAACCCCCACAGCCCGTTGTGCCAGAACAAGATCAAGTATCCATTGTCATTGATCAACCAGAAGAATCTGAGTCTGTTGAGCAGCCTCTGTAGGTCGTTCAACCGCATCATCCACCATTGTTCGATCCGATTGTCCCAGTTCATGTTCAACCTAAAGTTGTGGCGGAAAATCCATTGGCTATTGTCCCCTATCAGCCACCTGAAATTCAGCACCATCAGATCTTCATTGGGATGGCTCGGATTGTGGCTGGACCAACTCCTCCGCCTGAAATGCTTTGGAAGTGCTCGTTTGAGAATTTGATGTTTGACTTTTCAGTGAAGGAGGTGCCCAGGTCCATTTCCTTCAAGCCCTTCGGGACTGTCACCTATTCCAAGCGTAAATGGTCGATTGCGTTTGATGACTCTCAGAGGATGTCCATGCTGGTCCCACGTTTGCCCAGTACTCTACCTAGCAATATTGCAACTGTCACTAGGCGCCCAGTTGCTCGATCCTTGTTTGGTGCCTTGCCTAGTTTTAGTTCTTCTGTCTCAAGTGATGTGCATTCTGGTGATGTGAGTTCTGATGGGCTGTTGATTTCTGATGCTGTGGTTGCTGCGGATTCTGGGGTTGTGGGGCTTTCTGGCCAGGAGGAGGTTTCCTCTCCTGTGGTTTTCGCTACGGAGTCCAAGACTCGCCAGAAAAACCAGCGTGGTAGGCGGAAGATATCTGCTCCCTTGGTGGACACTTCAGTTAGAAGATGTACGAGGAGCGCGGCAAAGTTGGATGGTTTCAAACCTATGGTTTTTGAGCAACTTTCACTTCAGCCTGCTAAAAGACGTCCTAGGTCCAAGCCCATGGAAGAGAAGGCCCGGCCCAATCCGGAAGCTACTACTGGCATGGACAACAACACTGAAGATGTGGGCAACGACAAGTCTGAAGATGTCCCCCCGCCGACGCCGCTTGGGGTGCTGCAGGCAATTGGAGCAGAGCTGGAAATTGATTCCAACCTGCTGTCTCAGGAGAAGCTTATGGCTAATCCTAAGGACGACTCCTCCTCCGGCAGTGCTTAAATGTTAAGGTTTAATGTTTTGTCTAGGTGTAGCGAGCCTATCAAATTTGCTGTCTGTTATGTCCTCTCTGAACTTATGCACTATGGTCTAGACTTGGCACTTCTGGTTTTCTATGGCCTGGGTTGTGTGGCACTAGGTGTCACACTGTTTTTGCTATGTTCTTATATATTATTCTATGAATCAAAGGTCAATGCATAGCTGGAAGGTTCTTTGTTGGAATGTTCATGGGTTGAATTCTGAAACAAGGCAGCGTGCGGTTAGGCAGAAAGTATCTGAAAGTCAATGTGCGGTTGTCTGCCTGCAGGAAACTAAGCTCTCTGAGTGCCCTCGAAATTTAATTAAAATCATTTGTCCTGTGGGTTTTGATCAGTTTATTGAATCTCCTTCAAGGGGAGCTTCTGGTGGCATTTTAACTGTGTGGCGATCAGATGTTTTTTCAGGGACCTTAATTGAAGTTAAACCTTATGGGGTTGTGATTAGTTTCAAGTCTGTGCATAATGATGACATATGGTACCTAGTCAATGTTTTTGGACCCTGTCAGGGTGTCTTACGGGATGAATTTGTCAGTTGGCTTTATAATTTAAAGGTTGAACCTGAACAGAATTGGCTGTTGTTGGGAGATTTTAACTTCATTAGATCTCTAGACAATAGAAATCTTCCTGGTGGAGATGTCATTGATATTTTTATTTTCAATGAGATCATAGGTCACTTGGGACTGCTTGAATTACCTCTAAAAGGAAGAAGGTTCACTTGGTCTAATATGCAGGATTTCCCTCTTCTTGAACAGTTGGATTGGTTTTTTACCTCTGCCAGCTGGATTGACCAATACCCAAATACTCAAGTCACACCTCTTGCCAAAACTGCATCAGATCATATTCCATGTGTGGTTTCTATATGCACAAACATCCCAAAGGCTCACATATTCAGATTTGAAAATTATTGGGTCCACCAACCTGGTTTCATGGAGTGTGTTCAACAGGTTTGGGAAAAGCATTCTCATAAAACACACATATTAGCAATTATTATGGACAAACTAAAAGCTTTGAGGTTTGCTCTTAAGAAATGGGAGAAGGGTTTGTCACATATTAAAATTCTGATGGAGAAGTGTAACTGGGTGATTTTCTGGTTAGATGATTTGGAAGACTCCAGGCCTCTGTTCTTATCTGAATCCAATTTCAGAAAACTGGTGAAGATGCACCATGAACATCTTCTTCATTTGCAATTTCTATACTGGAAGAAGGGGTGCACCATTAGGTACATCAAAGTGGGGGAAGAAAATTCCAAATTCTTCCAAGCCATGGCAACTGAGAGATATAGAAAAAATTCAATTGCCACCTTACAGTTATCTGATGGAACAGTTTCTTCAGACCATGACACAATTGCTAAGGAATTTCTGGAGATTTTTAAGGGCAGAATGGGAATTGTGAAACCAATCATTCTGGGAAATGACATCCTTTCTATCATCCCTAGGGTGCAGGGGCTAGATGTCCTCACTAGGCCTTTTGAGGTCAAAGAAATTGAGCAGGTGATCAGGGAATTGCCCACTAACAAGGCTCCTGGACCAGATAGATTTAATAGTCTTTTTATGAAAAAGTGTTGGCCAATCATTTCAGGAGATTTCATTGCACTGGTCAATGAGTTCCATGCTGGAACTGCTCAGCTTGAAAATCTTAGTGAGGCCTTCATAACTCTGATCCCCAAAAAGTTGTCTCCTGAAACTGTTGGAGATTTTAGGCCAATTTCTTTGACAAGTGTGGGGTTGAAATTCCTCACTAAGCTTGCAGCCAACAGATTCCAAGATGAAATAACCAAATGTGTGCATAAGAATCAATATGGCTTTATCAAGTCAAGAACCATTCAGGATTGTATAGCATGGACTTTTGAATACATTCACTAGTGCCATCAGTCAAAACAGCTAATCATGTTACTCAAACTTGACTTTGAAAAAGCCTCTGATTCTATTCAGCATGAGGCAATTATAAAGATCTTGGTGGCAAAGGGTTTTGATAATAAATGGATATCCTGAATACAACAATTGTTGTCCTCAGCAACCTCCTCAATCTTACTTAATGGGGTACCAGGAAATCATTTCAAGTGCAAGTGTGGGGTAAAGCAAGGTGATCCCATTTCACCTTTGTTGTTTGTGATTGCTGCTGATCTATTGCAGACTATGATTAATGATCATCTCATGAAAGGACTTCTCTCTTTGCCCCTACTAACTCATGATCCTGATTACCCAGTGGTCCAATATGCTGATGACACACTTCTGTTTGTGAATGCTGATTCTGCTCAGTTGGAGGTGCTTAAGTCTGTTCTAAAGTCCTTCTCCATGGCAACTGGACTGCAGATTAATTATCACAAATCATCAATGTACCCAATCAATATGGATGCCACTTCTGCCAATGTTCTTGATGCACAGTTTGGGTGCCAACTGGGGGTTACGCCATTCACATATTTGGGTCTACCAGTGGGCACAACTAGGCCCAAAATTGTTGATCTGCTTCCACTAGTTGACTGTATGGAAAGAAGGTTAACTGCTAGCTCATGGTTTCTGCCCCAAGGTAGTAGGCTGCAGTTGGTAAACTCTGTTATCTCTTCATTGCCAATCTTTTTCCTTTGTAGTTTATCAATACCACAAGGGATTTTAAAGCAACTGGAAAGAATACAGAGACAATGTCTATGGATAAAGTATGGTCAGGAGAAGGGGAATTCTCTGGCTGCTTGGCCCTTGGTCTGCAGGCCCAAACTTAAGGGTGGGCTTGGCATACTCAATCTGGGCCTGCAAAATGAAGCTTTGTTAATGAAATTCCTCAATAAGTTCTATAACAAAGTAGATGTGCCAGGGGTTCATTTGATCTGGGACAGTTACTATTATCAGAGAGTTCCTCATGACACTGCTTTGTGTGGCTCCTTTTGGTGGAGAGACATCTGTAAGCTAATGGATAAATTCAAGGTTGTTTCTTCTTATCTGTGGGAAGAGGGGACTCTTTGCTATTCTGGTCTGATTCTTGGGAAATTGATAACTCATGCATACCACTCCAAGACAGATTCCCCAGAATTTTTTCCTTCTGCTTGCAAAAAAATTTCTCTGATATGGAAGTGCTGCAGACCAGTGAGTTTTAGAGCATGTTCTCCTTGCCACTATCTGAATTGGCCTATATGGAGTTTAATCAACTGTCTGGAATTATGGCTGAGATTTCCTTCGATGTTGCTGCTAATGATTCCTGGCAATGGAAACATGGGAAGAAAGCTGGGTTTACAGCAAAGAAATACTATAACTTTGTTCATGAGCCAATTCCTGTCAACCCTCTTCTCTGTTGGATATGGAAATACTGCTGTACTATGACAATTAAAATGTTTGCCTGGCTTGTCATTATGGACAGAGTAAACACCAAAGATATGATTCAACGCAGGAAGTGGAAGATCAATGATGGGCCTGAGTGTGTACTTTGTCACACAGGAGCACTTGAAGACATGAATCATTTATTCTTCCAGTGCAACTTCAGCATGAGAGTATGGAACTATCTACAAATTTCATGGCTCAATAGTCAGGATATGGTGCAGATTGCACACCATGCTAGGAAGGATTTCAATAAGCCTTTCTTCTCTGAAGTGGTCTTCCTCACTTGGTGGAATATTTGGAAAGTTAGGAATGACAAAGTCTTCAGGTATCTCAAACCTACCTTTAGGCAGTGGAGGAATGGCTTTGTCCAAGACATCTCTCTCTTAGCTCACAGAATCAAGTCAAGACACAGGGATGCTTTGATCAGATGGATTGATTTCCTGCCTCCTTGAGGGGCCCTGCATTTGTAATCTTTATAGTTAGACTTTTCTTTTCTGTCTAGACTAGTTTGTACAGTTTTCTTTTTCTTTCCTTTCCTGCCCAGTTCCTTTTCTTAAGGAACTCTTTGATGTTCTTCCTGTCTTTTTTTAATAAATTGTTGTGGGGTGTAAACCCTGCAGTCTTCAAGGTCAAAAAAAACATCAACCTCAGAACATAGTGGATACTAGGGATCAAGCCCTAACAAAACTAACTAGATTACATGATGAATCTCATCCAACTCCTCACCGACCAGCGAGCCTACGAAGGAATTACTCACTCCCGGTGGGGAGCATCATGGAATTAGCGATGGAGAAGGGTTGGTGATGATGAAGATCGAAGATCCCCCTCTCCGAAGCACCAAACGGACTCCAGATCTGGCCTCCCGATGAAGAACGGGAGATGGCAGCGGCTCCGTCTTGTGGAACATGATAATTCTTTCTCCCTTGAATTTTTTCTGGAAAAAATAGGATTTTATAGCATCGGCTTTAGGGTCTACGGGGCCACCAGGTGGGGACAACCCACCTAGGCGCGCTTGGAGGGGGGCGCGCCCTGGTGGGTTGTGCCCACCCAGGTGCCCCCCTCCGGTGGTTCTTGGCTCTAGAAATTCTCATTTATTATATAAAAATCCTCGCAACATTTTGTTCCATTCCGAGAACTTTTATTTCTGCACAAAAACAACACTATGGTAGTTCTGCTGAAAACAACGTCATTCCAGATTAGTTTCATTCAAATCATGCAAATTAGAGTCCAAAACAAGAGGAAAAGCATTAGGAAAAGTAGATACGATGGAGACGTATCAACATCTTGGGAACGCTATTACATCAAAGATGATTATCTTATGAGAGCTAACAAACTATGTATACCCGAGTCTTCTCTTTGTTTGTTACTTTTGCAAGAGGCTCATGAAGGAGGACTTATGGGACACTTTAGACACGACAAGACATCCGCTACGCTCTTCAAGAACTACTTTTGGCCCAAGATGTTCTGCGACGTCTCATGCTTCACCAAGCGATGCTCTACATGTCGCAAAGTTAAGTCTAAAGCTCAACCCCATGTTCTCTATATGCCACTTCCTATTCAATATCACCCATGGGAAGACATTAGTATGGATTTTGTACTTGGTTTGCCTAGAACTAGAAATGGCAAAGTTTTCGTGTTTGTTGTTGTGGACCGATTTTCTAAGATGGCACATTCCATACCATGCAACAAGATAGACGATGTTTCACATGTTGCAAATCTCTTTTGTAGGGAAATATTGCCTCTACATGGAGTGCCAAAGACGATTATCTCGGACCGCGACATCAAGTTCCTAAGATATTTTTGGAAGACCTTATGCGCCAAGCTCGGAATCAAGCTTTTTTTTCTTCGGCATATCATCCTCAAACCGATGGCCAAACAGAGGTCACGAACCGGACGTTCTCCACTCTATTACGCGTGTTGATCAAGAAGAACATCAAGGAATGGGAGGAGTGCCTACCCATTGCCGAGTACGCAACCATGCAATACATTCTATTACCGGCAAGTCCCCCTTCGAGATCATCTACGGCTTCAACCCGTTGTCTCCTTTGGACATTCTACCCCTACCACTACAAGAGCACATCAACATGGATGCAAGTGCACGAGTGAGCTACCTCAAGAAGATGCATGAAGATACAAGGCACACCATCGAACGCCAAGTACAATGACTCGCGGCCAAGCTCAACATCAACAAGCAACCCATGATATTCAACATTGGAGATCTCGTGTGGCTACACCTTCGTAATGACCGCTTCCCCAACGAACGCAAATCCAAGCTTCTACTGCGAGCCGACGGACCCTTCAAGGTGCTAGCACGCTACAACAACAATGCTTACAAGATCGATCTCCCGCATGACAAGTACAACATGAGCGACATCTTCAATGTCAAGGATCTCTCTCCCTACCATGGTGATGAGGCTTTCGATCCGAGGTCAGATCATTGCCAAGGGGGGGAGATGATGCGGAGCATCCCGCTGTCATCCCCATGGACCTACCTACGTCTCCCACGACACCACTTGGACCTATGACAAAATCCCGAGCAAGGGCTATCGCAACTAAGGTGAACCCGCTCCTCTTCGAACTACCACTTACTACATGTGAGAAATGGTACTACCTCAAGCGGAAACCCTATGTGTGATCAGGGAAGCCACGGGACAGCTACACCCTACGGACAAGACAATGAGGACACTAAGTACATGGACCAAGAGAACGTGCTGCCAGAAGTCTACAGCCACCGGACGACCGGTCTGGACCAGATGTTCGATGCCTGGAGCGTCATCAAGCTAGCCCAGGTCCTAGCTAGCGAATGCTACAGCGGCTGGACGACCAACACGGACCGGACGTCCAATACACCCCAGCGACCCGATGATCGAGCCCCTCCGGACGACCGGTGTCACCCAACATAACGGAAATTAACGAAAATCCGAGACCCCCGGACGACCGACGACCGGATAACCGACGACCCCTGTCTATCCGATGCCGCCTGATCAGAGCCAAAACGCCGGATGTCCAACACCTTCCAGACGACCGAACCCTCGCGAGCCACCGGACATCCGATAGCTGCCAGACGACCAATGCCTGTGTGTGCTAAACGTGTTGGGCCGAGGCCCATGTACCCCTTCGCCCACTTAGATTATATATACTCCTCCTCCTCCCTCTTTCTAGGGTTAGCAAACATTAGCGCATTTGAGAGATAGAGCTTTACTCATCCACTTGATTACTTCTCCATTGGAGTTCTTGACCTCTATGGAGAAGATCCCCCAAGTGGATTCAAGACCCCTTACAGGAAGACCCCTCAAGACCTCCTCATGGATAAGAACTACCGCCTCTTGTATCGTCCTTTGTTGCGTTTGGATCTTGTATCACTCTTTATGTTCAAGGATCTAGCATATGTGTGATTGGATCTCATCAATTTCAGTGTTTCCCCTCGTGTTCTTCGTAGGATCACCTCCAAATCGTGAAAGATCGGCCTTAGGGTTTCCATCCGACATCAGCAGCCATGTAATGTGAAGGCTCACATACTCACATGCTATATGGATGATCACGTGATACGATTGTCCAGGACTACCGTTTGATATTGTATGTCCAGCTATTAGAGTAGACCACTATTACAAAGGTAGAAAAAACCTATTTTACGTGTTATAAGGGAATAGAGAGGGATTGGTTGAATTGATGATCAGTTTAGCACTTTAGCTACACTTCAGTCGACTGATCCGACTTTGGGTCAGTCGGTTTTCAAGGGGGGGCTCACCAGAGGGAAGGAAGAACCAGCCGCATCGGGGGGCTTGCCGGAGAGGCTACCCCGGTATCTATCTTAGGGTTCAGGGTGGGGGCGGTGGTGGGGGGTGGTGGCGTGGGGATTCATCGGAGAAAAAGCTCGGCGAGGGGGGGGCCTAGAGGGATGGCCGGGGTGGCAGAGGACCGGCGGTGGGGAGTGGTTCCGGGGAGGATGGGGCGGCGCGGGCCGGCGGTTCGGCCAGTGGTGGCTAGCGGCTGAAGGGGTGGAGGTTGAAGAAGCACTATGGGCCTTTGATTTCGCATCCAATGGCTCAAAAAAATCCAGCTGACTGATTTCTAGCCATTCCCATTGATGATTATTGCTTGAGCCTCGTGGGCATATATATAGGAGTACAATGGTCAACTTGGAGTACAAGACAAGGCATGACCAAATCCTAGTCTATCATATACTTCATAATAATCATAATACTCAACATCCCCCTGCAGTCACAATGGTAGCGATGTAGACAGTGAGACTAGAGAACAATCCGAAGGCAAGCCGATGACACCCTCCCATAGTCGTAACAGTTGATGCATTGCGGAAGTCATGACTGGAGTGGAAACCGGCGAGGTTGTTCAAGCAAGGCGCGCGGCAGCCCTTTGTGCCGATGTCGATGTAGCCGAGGGCGTAGGGTGGTGTATCCGTGGTCAAGGTAGCCGTGCGAATAACGTTGTGGTCAATGTCGAGTCGGTTGGCCGGTGTCAAGGAAGTCGTCGTGGAGCCGTGGAAGAAGAGCGGCGGCAGCGCAGCCTGAGGAGGCACCGTCGGCCGGCGGCTAGGTTGGGAGCACAGCAACAATGCTCGAAGTAAGCGAGAATGAACCCGACAGCGTGATGAAGATTGGCGCGGACGACGGTGTTCCAGCGCCTAGGGAGGCGGCACAGCGCATACCACACAGAAGTCGACGCGCGTGGATGGCGAAGTGGACCGCGTGCCACGGCACTACGGCCCGAAGGGACGACGCAGCAGCAGCGTGCATATCGGGCTAACGACGGGGAAGACCTCATGGCGGTGGCAGGGACCGTTTGCCACACTCACTATGGCCTGATGGGGCGACGCAGTGGCAGCGTGAGGGTCGGTGCAGCCATAGGGACAACCTGGAGCGGACGGCCTCGGGGCTACGGTGGACCGCGGGCCACGACATTACGACGTAGCAGCAACACGCAGGTCGGTGCAGTCGTGGAAAGAATCACGGGGCAGCGGTAGGGACTGCACGGCACGCTCGCTACGGCCCGACGGTGCGATGAAGCAGCGGCGCGAGGGTCGGCACAACCACAGGGATGGCCTGGAGCGGACGACCTCAGGATGGCGGTGTACCGCGGGCCGCGACACTACGGCCCGAAGGGACGACGCAATGGCAACACGCAGGTCGGTGCAGCTGTGAGAAAACCACATGGCGGTGATGCTGTGTAACGCCCTTGATGCGGCTATATCTCCCACGTGTCGAAGCACGACTTAGAGGCATAACCGCATTGAAAGCAATGTCGCAAGTGAGGTAATCTTCACACAACCCATGTAATACATAAGGGAAAGAGATACATAGATGGCTTACAATCGCCACTTCACACAATACATGAATAAAGCATTACATCATCCAGATACAATCAAGGTCCGACTACGGAACCAAAATAAAAGAAGACTACCTCAAATGCTACACAGATCCCCGATCGTCCCGACTGGGCTCCACTACTGATCAACTAGAACAAAACAACACAAAGGACAAGATCTTCATCGAGCTCCTCCTTGAGCTTGGTTGCGTCACCTGCTCGGTAACATCGGCACCTGCAAACTGGTTTTGGAAGTATCTGTGAGTCATGGGGACTCAGCAATCTCACACCCTCGCGATCAAGACTATTTAAGCTTATAGGAAGGGTAAAAGGTATGAGGTGGAGCTGCAGCAAGCGACTAGCATATATGGTGGCTAACATACGCAAATGAGAGCGAGAAGAGAAGGCAAAAGCACGGTCGAACAACTATGATCAAGAAGAGATCCTAGAACAACCTACGTCAAACATAACTCCAACACCGTGTTCACTTCCCGGACTCCGCCGGAAAGAGACCATCACGGTTACACACGCGGTTGATGTATTTTAATTAAGGTCAACTTCAGGTTTTCTACAACCGGACATTAACAAATTCCCATCTGCCCATAACCGCGGGCATGGCTTTCGAAAGTTCAAATCCCTGTAGGGGTGTCCCAACTTAGCCCATCACAAGCTCTCACGGTCAACGAAGGATATTCCTTCTAGCGAGAAGACCCGATCAGACTCGGAATCCTGGTTACAAGACATTTCAACAATGGTAAAACAAGACCAGCAAAGCCACCTAGATGTGCCGACAAATCCCGATAGGAGCTGCACATATCTCGTTCTCAGGGCACACCGGATGAGCCAGACGTCGGGTGGGCCAGCCCAGAGTTGCCCCTGGTAGCTCCGGACATCACTCAGTTTGGACCAACACTCAAAGGAGCACTGGCCCGGGGTTTAAATAAAGACAACCCTTGAGTCTGCAGAACCCAAGGGAAAGAAAAGGCTAGGTGGCGAATGGTAAAACCAATGTTGGGCCTTGCTGGAGGAGTTTTATTCAAGGCGAACTGTCAAGGGGTTCCCATTATAACCCAACCGCATAAGGAACGCAAAATCCGGGAACATAACACTGATATGACAGAAACTAGGGCGACAAGAGTGGAACAAAACACCAGGCATAAGGCCGAGCCTTCCACCCTTTACCAAGTATATAGATGCATTAATTAAATAAGAGATATTGTGATATCCCAACAAAATATCCATGTTCCAACATGGAACAAACTCCAATCTTCACCTGCAACTAACAATGCTATAAGAGGGGCTGAGCAAAGCGGTAACATAGCCAAACAACGGTTTGCTAGGACAAGGCGGGTTAGAGGCTTGGCTTAACAATATGGGAGGCATGATAAGCAAGTGGTAGGTATCACAACATAGGCATAGCAAAAGAGCGAGCAACTAGCAAGCAAAGATAGAAGTGATTTTGAGGGTATGGTCATCTTGCCTGAGACCCCGCAAGGAAGAAGAACAAGTCCATGAAGAAGACAGACGGACGTAGTCGAATGGATCCTCACAAACGTGACGTTATCGGAACCAACCCGAAGAAGCAACACCAGAAAGAAGCAAACAACATAGTAAACAACCACTACATAATCATGGCATGATGCACAATCAAGTATGACGCGTGTCCGGTTTAAAGAGTCATGGCATGGCAAAATGCACAAGCAATCCTACAAATTAAGTGGAGCTCAATATGCAACGGGATGCATATTGACGGAACACCACATTCGAGTTACTTAGTTCGATCTCGTTTATGTACCCAACAAGATTAAATGTTGTTAGCATGGCAAGAGGGTGAAGCAAAGTAAAACTACCTATCTAGTCAAGTTTAAATGAGGCCGGAAGCAACGAACAACAAGTCCGGAAACTCCTCATGTGCACATTTTAAGTTTTGGTATTGTTCTGCCTAAACCATATTTTATAGTTGTTAAACATGCAAAGTGAGGCCACCATGTTAAACTAGGCATTTTCCACCCCATTTACATATAAAGTTTATTAAAATCCGAGTTACGGTTATTTAGTTATGAAATAAATCATTTTAGCAAGTTATTTAAGCAAATTTAAACAAGCAACAATTTAAACATGGTTGAAAGTTGCATATTATTAAACTACACATAATTTTAAACAAGTTTCATGTATAAATTATTTAGATCCGATGCACGGTTGTGAAGTTATAAAATGCATGATGTTCGGGGGGGTTTCTGCAAAACCTACAATCTCTGAATTAATAGGAAAATTCGTTCTGCGGAAAAAAAAACATATCCCGGGCCGACTCTGCCCGGCCCAAAAGTGCACAAGGACAGGGGGCTGCTCACAAGGCCTCATGGGCCGGCGGATCTGGTGGGCTAAAACGGCGTCTAGGCAAAGAAGCGGGCTGGGCCTGGCGCTGGCGTGGTCATTGCGAGGCGGGGAGGATATGGGCGCAGTCGCTCGTTCCTGGACAGAACGAGACGCGGGGCGCAGAGGCGTTCGTCCTCCTCTGGACGTCGGGGAAGCAGCAGCGCGGAGCAGAAAGTAGCAGAGGGACTCGACGGGGCGAGGGACCACGGGAATCGGCCGCATCCGAGGCAAGGGCGGCGGTGGAAGGCGACGGCTTGGCGGTTGGCATCCATGGCGTCGGCTGTTACCTGAAGAACGAAGACATGGAATTCAGAGAAGCAAACAAGGAAGTGGGGAAGAAAGAGACGGCGAGGAAGATGCCAGGGGCGGAATGGGGCCTGCCTGGGGTAGCCGGCGACGACGAGGCCGGTCGTCGGAGGCGCGAAGGCGAGGCCATGCTTGCCAGGGTGGCAAGTTGTGGTTTCCTGAAGCAGAGGCAGCGGCGGTCTGTGGGAGGTTGAAGAGGGAGCCTCGGGGATGGGCGTCAGGGCCGGAACCAGATCGAGACGGAGGCGGCGGAACGACGCTGGGTGGCTCGGCGCAGGTGGGCTCCTGTGGGCGGCGTCGGCGAGCTGGAGGCCATGGGGCGGCGTCCTGGTTCAGAGAGAGAGAGACTTGAGAGGAGAGAGCTGCAGGGAGAGATGGAGGGAAAGAGAACGGCGGCAGGGCGGCTCATCTGTTGATAGCGCCGATGATGTGGATGGCCGGACGGAGGCGGGAACGCGGGGCTCCGGGCAGACGAAGCCCTCCCGCTCGAGGGGCTGCGGGATTGGATCGAGGGGAAGCCTCGAGTGCTGGTTGGCCACTGGGGAAAAACGAAAGAGGTAGGTGGGTGGATCGGGAAGGATCCCGATGAGAGAGTGGCGGCGGCCGAAAAGGAAAGATGGGACAACTCCCTACGTTTTAGGGTTTTTCCAAATAGACTAGGAGTGGGGATATATACATCACAGACTAGGTTAGGGGCTAGCTCGTCCCTCCGATCGTAAATGGACGATCGCGAAAAAAATAGCTAGGGAGTCCAATTAACAAAACGGAGACGCTTTGTAGATGTTTGGGGATGATCCGGATCCAACGGTGATGACTGTCCGGGTCGGGTCCGGGACAACTTCCGGACGCGCGCGAGGGGTTCGGTGCACTGTGCAGAGAGGGTTTCGGGGCCTGGCGGTTGACAGCAGACTGTGCAGAAAGCTTTGGGCTGAGAGAAGAGAAGAGAGATGCAGCACGGCAACTGTTTCGGAGACCGAAAATGTCCAACGTTTGACCGACTATATTGCCGCTATAGTTATCCGTTGGGGCGTCAAACGAACTCCGAATGCGACGAAAATTGACAGGCGTCCTACCTACAACATAAAAACACCGCAAGCCAACTTTCAACCCATTCCGAGAACATTTTCTGGCCACTTATAAAATAATATTTCGGATGTGCCGCGGGCGCGTGCAAGCGTGTCTGGGCTCAGAACGGGCAATGGGGGGAACTGGGGGAACCCGGACGGATGCAGGTTTTGAAAACATGATGATGCAATGCACATGATGACATGATGAAATGCAACACGCAAGCAAATGACATGGCAACGACGGCGAATAGCTGGAAGACACCTGGCACATCGGTCTCGGGGCGTTACAACACTCCACCACTATGAGAGGATCTCGTCCCGAGATCTAGAATGGCACCGGAGGGAAAAACGGAAGGGAAAGAGAAAAGGTAAAGCTAAGTTGCTTCTTTAACAAACGAGTGAAACCAAAGAACCTTGGAAGGTTAAGCCATTACGAGAAAAGAATACAACGGAGATGAACGAAGTTGAAAACACTCCGTTAGAAAAGAGGAACAAGGAAGAACAAACTCGGGGAGCACTCCGGTTGAAAAGAAAAGGAATTGAATAAGAACTTGGTAAGATGAGAAGATACTTGATGAATTCGCAACATACTGCCTCCGGAACTATTGAATGAATGGAACAAGGGGTAAGAAAGATCTCAGACAGCACTCTGGTTGAAAAGAGGTGCAAGGCTTGATAAGGCAAAAAGAACTTGAGCAAAGGGGCACAATACTCCGGTTAAAACAAGATAGGGAAGGAATAAGAATGATATAATTTGGACAACACTCCGCCTGTAAATGGAAGGAATTGAACTTGACAAGATGAGAGGATACTTGAAAAGAGGACACGACACTCCGGTTAAAAGGATAATCACGAAAAGAACATGGTCCTGACAATCCGAGATGATGAGTGAAAAGAGCAACACCTCAATGCCTCCATAAGAGATAAAAGAATGGAATCAAAAGAACGGAGAAGAAAACAATACCTTCTACCTCAAATGAGCTTGAAAGCATCTTTAGGAGAAGTTTCGAACGGAGTTGTTGGAAAACCAACAACGAAAAGAACAAGGTTGTAGTGGGCTTAAGGAGAACATCTCAAAACTATGAGGTGAAATTCTGCCACTAACGGAAACAATAGATTAGATTAATATGAACAAGGAGACGACAAACTTATATCACCGGGAGGATAAATGAAGAACTAGGGTCATTTATAAGCACCATAATTAGCACAATCCTTAGGGAAAGCTTTAGGTGAAATATAACCCAAGATAACTCCAATGAAGAGATTGATGGGTTTCAAAGGATCTCATGAAAGAATTGAAAATGATGGGTTTAAAATATGTCATTCTGGACAACTTGTCAATCATGAACACGAAGGAAAAATTATCACCAATGACATAACACCACCTCAAAAGATGAGATATGAAGAACTGCACTTAGAAATGGAAGATGAAGAATGCTTAAACTCCTCGAGACAAAACAAGTGTTTAGCACCATGTTTATATTAGAGTATAGCTTGGTGGATCTTAGCTCCGAGAGAAATCTTGAAGAACAATTGAAGAATGAAAAGTATCCTTGCAAATCATCATGTTGAGCCTTCGTGAAGAACTCCGGTAATAAAAAAATGATCAAAAGGAAGTGAAGGATGAAAAGAATAAGGTTGAAGCCTTGCAATGATTTAAATGAGTCTCCATGGAGATGTAATTGAAAAAGGTTGGAACTCCGGAAAAAAGAGAAGATGAAACAATTGAAATCAGGAATTTGATGAGCCTCCGGAATAGGGAATTAATCACTTGGGTGAATCAAGAATAAGAATTATGTTATGCTCATCCTTCACCAATTTAATTGATGACAAGCAACGGATTTGGCATACACTTATTCCCGTAGAAAAGATTAAAAGAGATATAAATCAAACTTGGGAAGGTCTTCAAAAAAACCACCGGTAGAATGAAACAACGAAAGAATTAATATGATAACGAATGACGAGAACTCTTGAACGAACCACCGTAAGAATTAAAAATGAACGAAGAGAAGATAAAGAAACACCGGGAAGAATTATAAAATGAACGAAGATGATTGAGAGGATTTAGATACATGAGAACGAAGAGATCACGAGCCAATTAGAGATCACTTGAATGAAGCACCGGCAAGATAGGAGAATGATAACTGATAGCTGAGAATGAATGAACCTGAATTGCTGGACTCCGGATAAAAAACTGAGAAGACTCTTGAATTTCTCCGGATAGGTGAAAAGAATTCTCACGATCAAAACAATTACGAGAGGATGGCAACAAGCTAGAATCACGAATCTTGAAGAGAATGGAGCAAGATTAAAGAGAAACTCTTTTTCAGTCTTCAAAATCTGAGAATGACGACGAGAAACACCACCATGAATTATTTAGACACTCCGGAATGAAGAATGGAAAGGTTGAGCCAACGATGAAAAAATTTGAAAGATCTTGGAGAAAGGCATTTGACTGATGACAATTCATTCTTACGTCAAAGTTTGAAAAGAGATTTGAGGATAGCTCCGGGAAAATAAGAAGAGTCAGGTAAGATCCTGGGAAAAGATCTATGGGATAGGGCCCACTCAAGAGAAACACCGTAGAATGATTTAAAAGATAGAATGCACCGGTAAAATTTAAATGGCTAGAATGAGATAACAACCTCGAAATAGGTTGAACTGATCTTGAAAGACAAGACGAGCCATGTGAGATATCTTCAGCACTCCCGAACAAATGAATAGCGAGAAGTGAATTATTATGAGGTGCACCGGGATGAGAAGGTATTTGAAACGAGGAAAAAGGGATATGAGATGAACACCGAAAACTTGATTTGAATCCACCGAAGAAGAAAACGAGTGAAGAGTGACGAACTTGGAGCTCCGTTAGAATCTTCATGAGAATCACCGGATACGAACATTGAAAGAAAAGAATGAAGAGACTTCACAAGAATAAAATGGATACCTGATGAAGAAATCTGAGTCCTTGAAGAAACAAAGGGAGGGAGGGTGGGAAAACAAAGGCAACTTGGAGACGGATGAAACAAACACCGTTGAGAAGAACTGATAATTGATCTTGCTGATGTTGAAATGATCGGAACCACTTGAAGAGAAAACACGCCGGTTGACAAGGATTGACATGACAAGCTTGATTATCATGAGGGATTAGTGTTCACATAGAAGTATGAGAACACCACTTAGGGAAGGTATGGAATCAACATTTGACTACGAAGCAACTTGAATACCACAACTGAAAACAAAAACAAAGGATTGGCTTGCAAAATAAGCCGAAACAAACATATGATAGAGATTTCGTCCGAAGTTTTCGTGGTGGGGCCTACACGGGCTCGATCATACAGTACCATCATGTACAAGGCAGTGCACATGACATACGAAGCGTCCCCGAGTCAGCATAGCCAAGGACTCTTTAAGACACAACAAGACCACTTTATAACCAATCGTGGATAGGCGGACCACTAGACGTTGAACCCCAATTTCATATCATACATCTGTCGGAAAGATATCCTAGGAGCTACTTGAATTCCCACTTATAAACTGCCGAAACTTTCCGGTTATGCAATCAGGTGTTGGGGATACAGGGGAAGCATACTATCTCACCCAAAACTAGCAAATACTACATCCAGCTATATCCATCCTTCAACACATAACCAAGAAACCTTCGGAAATCGTTTACCTCAACCTTCGAAAAGCATCCGTTATACAAGTTATGGCAATACTCCCGAAATGTTGCCCCAGTACTAGGTGGCGTCGAGGTTATCTCACCAACAACTGCATAAAAGAGATTTTTGATGTCGGCGAAACTAATCTCAGGTATTCCAGAACTGCAACGATAAAATTGTGATGACAACACCTCGGAGCTCAACTCCCCGGGACACTTCCACAACCCCTAAATGTCAGGAGGCACCAAGAACAATGTTCTCGTCACAAAAACCATCGGAACGATTCCAAGATACCCGCGTGATCCTACATTTTTTTAGTGAAATTTGAGAAGAGAAGAGTCAAAACTCTACGTCAGGATGCCTGACCAGAGCGACAAAGGGACTGAGGAGTAAAAAGAATTCCTAACTCTCCGATATATATAATCCTAAATGATTCAAAACATTTGTAGACTCAATAACGCCAGCGATTCGATCAAGCATGGGGCTCCTAAGGTCGGGGAAGGCTCTGATTACCAACTTGTAACGCCCTCGATGCGGCTATATCTCCCACGTGTCGAAGCACGACTTAGAGGCATAACCGCATTGAAAGCAATGTCGCATGTGAGGTAATCTTCACACAACCCATGTAATACATAAGGGAAAGAGATACATAGATGGCTTACAATCGCCACTTCACACAATACATGAATAAAGCATTACATCATCCAAATACAATCAAGGTCCGACTACGGAACCAAAATAAAAGAAGACTACCTCAAATGCTACACAGATCCCCGATCGTCCCGACTGGGCTCCACTACTGATCAACTAGAATGAAACAACACAAAGGACAAGATCTTCATCGAGCTCCTCCATGAGCATGGTTGCGTCACCTGCTCGGTAACATCGGTACCTGCAAACTGGTTTTGGAAGTATCTGTGAGTCACGAGGACTCAGCAATCTCACACCCTCGCGATCAAGACTATTTAAGCTTATAGGAAGGGTAAAATGTATGAGGTGGAGCTACAGCAAGCGACTAGCATATATGGTGGCTAACATACGCAAATGAGAGCGAGAAGAGAAGGCAAAAGCACGGTCGAACAACTATGATCAAGAACTGATCCTAGAACAACCTACATCAAACATAACTCCAACACCGTGTTCACTTCCCTGACTCCGCCGGAAAGAGACCATCACGGTTACACACACGGTTGATGTATTTTAATTAAGGTCAACTTCAGGTTTTCTACAACCGGACATTAACAAATTCCCATCTGCCCATAACCATGGGAACGGCTTTCGAAAGTTCAAATCCCTGCAGGGGTGTCCCAACTTATCCCATCACAAGCTCTCACGGTCAACGAAGGATATTCCTTCTAGCGGGAAGACCCGATCAGACTCGGAATCCCGGTTACAAGACATTTCAACAATGGTAAGACAAGACCAGCAAAGCCACCCAGATGTGCCGACAAATCCCGATAGGAGCTGCACATATCTCGTTCTCAGGGCACACCGGATGAGCCAGACGTCGGGTGGGCTAGCCGAGAGTTGCCCCTGGTAGCTCCGGACATCGCTCAGTTTGGACCAACACTCAGAGGAGCACTGGCCCGGGGTTTAAATAAAGATGACCCTTGAGTCTGCAGAACCCAAGGGAAAGAAAAGGCTAGGTGGCGAATGGTAAAACCAATGTTGGGCCTTGCTAGAGGAGTTTTATTCAAGGCGAACTGTCAAGGGGTTCCCATTATAACCCAACCGCGTAAGGAACGCAAAATCCAGGAACATAACACCGATATGACGGAAACTAGGGCGGCAAGAGTGGAACAAAACACCAGGCATAAGGCCGAGCCTTCCACCCTTTACCAAGTATATAGATGCATTAATTAAATAAGAGATATTGTGATATCCCAACAAAATATCCATGTTCCAACATGGAACAAACTCCAATCTTCACCTGCAACTAACAACGCTATAAGAGGGGCTGAGCAAAGCGGTAACATAGCCAAACAACGGCTTGCTAGGACAAGGCGGGTTAGAGGCTTGGCTTAACAATATGGGAGGCATGATAAGCAAGTGGTAGGTATCGCAGCATAGGCATAGCAAAAGAGCGAGCAACTAGCAAGCAAATATAGAAGTGATTTCGAGGGCATGGTCATCTTGCCTGAGATCCCACAAGGAAGAAGAACGAGTCCATGAGGAAGACAAACGGACATAGTCGAACGGATCCTCACAAACACGACGTTATCGGAACCAACCCGAAGAAGCAACACCGGAAAGAAGCAAACAACATAGTAAACAACCACTACATAATCATGGCATGATGCACAATCAAGTATGATGCATGTCCGGTTTAAAGAGGCATGGCATGGCAAAATGCAGAAGCAATCCTACAAATTAAGTGGAGCTCAATATGCAACGGGAAGTATATTGACGGAACACCACATTCGAGTTACTTAGTTTGATCTCGTTTATGTACCCAACAAGATTAAATGTTGTTAGCATGGCAAGAGGGTGAAGCAAAGTAAAACTACCTATCTAGTCAAGTTTAAATGAGGCCGGAAACAACGAACAACAAGTCCGAAAACTCATGTGCACATTTTAAGTTTTGGTACTGTTCTGACCTAAACCATATTTTATAGTTGTTAAACATGCAAAGTGAGGCCACCATGTTAAACTAGGCATTTTCACCCCATTTACATATAAAGTTTATTAAAATCCGAGTTATGGTTATTTAGTTATGAAATAAATCATTTTAGCAAGTTATTTAAGCAAATTTAAACAAGCAACAATTTAAACATTTTAAACATGGTTGAAAGTTGCATATTATTAAACTACACATAATTTTAAACAAGTTTCATGTATAAATTACTTAGATCCGATGCACGGTTGTGAAGTTATAAAATGCATGATGTTCAGGGGGTTTTCTGCAAAACCTACAGTCTCTGAATAAATAGGAAAATTCTTTCTGCAAAAAAATTCGTTCTGCGACTCTGGTCGGCCCAAAAGTGCACAGGGACAGGGGGCTGCTCACCAGGCCTCGTGGGCCGACGGATCTGGTGGGCTAAAACGGCGTCTAGGCAAAGAAGCGGGCTGGGCCTAGCGCTGGCGTGGTCAACGCGAGGCGGGGAGGATACGGGCGCAGTCGCTCGTTCCTGGACAGAACGAGACGTGGGGTGCGGAGGCGTTCGTCCTCCTCTGGACGCCGGGGAAGCAGCGGCGCGGAGCAGAAAGCAGCAGAGGGACTCGGCGGGGCGAGGGACCACGGGAATCGGCCGGATCCGAGGCAAGGGCGGCGGTGGAAGGCGACGGCTTGGCGGTTGGCATCCACGGCGTCGGCTGTTACCTGAAGAACGAAGACAGGGAATTCAGAGAAGCAAACAAGGAAGTGGGGAAGAAAGAGACGGCGAGGGAGATGCCAGGGGCGCGATGGGGCCTGCCTGGGGTAGCCGGCGACGACGAGGCTGGTCGTCGGAGGCGCGAAGGCGAGGCCATGCTTGCCAGGGCGGTAAGTTGTAGTTTCTTGAAGCAGAGGTAGCGGCGGTCTGTGGGAGGTTGAAGAGGGAGCCTTGGGGATAGGCGTCGGGGCCGGAACCCGATCGAGACGGAGGCGGCGGAACGACGCTGAGTGGCTCGGCACGGGTGGGCTGCTGTGGGCGGCGCCGGCGAGCTGGAGGCCATGGGGCGGCGTCCTGGTTCAGAGAGAGAGAGACGTGAGAGGAGGGAGCTGCAGGGAGAGATGGAGGGAAAGAGAACGGCGGCAGGGCGGCTCATCTGCTGAGAGCGCCGACGATGTGGATGGCCGGACGGAGGCGGGAACGCGGGGCTCCGGGCAGGCGAAGCCCTCCCGCTCGAGGGGCTGCGGGATTGGATCAAGGGGAATCCTTGAGTGCTAGTTGGCCACTGGGAAAAAACGAAAGAGGTAGGTGGGTGGATCGGGAAGGATCCCGATGAGAGAGTGGCGGCGGCCGAAAAGGAAAGATGGGACAACTCCCTACGTTTTAGGGTTTGACCAAATAGACTAGGAGTGGGGATATATACATCACAGACTAGGTTAGGGGCTACCTCGTCCCTCCAATCGCGAAAAAATAGCTAGGGAGTCCAATTAACAAAACAGAGACGTTTTGTAGATGTTTGGGGATGATCTGGATCCAATGGTGACGACTGTCCGGGTCGCGTCCGGGACAACTTCGGACGCGCGCGAGGGGTTCGGTGCACTGTGCAGAGAGGGTTTCGGGGCCTGGTGGTTGACAGCAGACTGTGCAGAAAGCTTTGGGCTGAGAGAAGAGAAGAGAGATACAACCCGGCAACTGTTTCCAGAGACCGAAAATGTCTGATGTTTGACCGACTATATTGCCGCTATAGTTATTCGTTAGGGCGTCAAACGAACTCCGAATGCGACGAAAATTGACAGGCGGCCTACCTATAACATAAAAACACCGCACGCCAACTTTCAACCCATTCCGAGAACATTTTCTGGCCACTTATAAAATAATATTTCGGACGTGCCGCGAGCGCGTGCAAGCGTGTCTGGGCTCAGAACGGGCAACGGAGGGAACTAGGGGAACCCGGATGGATGCAGGTTTTGAAAACATGATGATGCAATGCACATGATGACATGATGAAATGCAACACGCAAGAAAATGACATGGCAACGATGGTGAATAGCTGGAAGACACCTGGCACATCGGACTCGGGGCGTTACATGCTGTGAACCGAAGGGTCTACGCAACTGCAGCCTGTTGTTCGATCGGTGGAGGGACGCATGTACTCGAAGACGATCTTCACGAATTCGGTGCAGATACGCGTGTGCAGTTGATCAGACCGGACGAACAGAGTGACGGGCGGACGGCGTGCATCAGCAGGATTGTGCACCTGGCCAGTGACGCACGGACAACCACTTGGTTCTGTTGAAATATATTGCCCACCTCCCTTCATCAGTTCGGACTTTTAAATGAGTTGGCTGGAGCATGAATTCAATAGGTTCAACTTGTACTCGAGCAGTCAACATGGTTTTTTTATCGAGGGTAGGCCAATGGCATACCTTAGCTTTATAGAAGAGGAGAAAAATATTTACCAGAGATTACACATTCGCTAGGTAGTGACACACACCGTCCTACCATAGCCTACATACACAGCCCAAGGCAACTACTCACAGAACCTAGCTACTTCGATAGCTCCTGCCCTAGTCCACATCACAAGCTCTTGCCAAACTAGGTCCACTATGCCCCCTTCGTTCCGTAGGTCCGTGCGTCCGAACACCCTGCCGTTGCGCTGTTTCCAAAGGTTCTAGCATATGGACATGACCACGGAGTCAAACCCCTTCCGATGCAGTTTTGGCATGCGCTTCCTCGCGTCCGACCACCATCCACCAATTCTATCATGGGCTGAGGGGCACAGAGCCAAGTCAACCCCCATTCGACCAAAACACATGAACCAGACTTGTCGGGAGAAGACACACCGCATCATAATGTGGTCGACCGTATATTCTTCCTACTCACATAAGAAACACAGTGACTTCTCCTCCTGCAGCCCATGTCTCCACCTCTTGTCTGAAGTCCATAGCCTATACTGGATGGCAAGCCACATGAACAATTTGCAGACAAGCGGAGCCCAACACTTCCAGATTGTAGTAGCATGCTGGAATCGAACCCCACCCAGACACATCATGCTGTACGCGGATGAGTCCGTGTATTTTCCTTCCCTGTTCCAGTCCCAAACTGGCATATCCTCCATGTCAGGGATCAATTGCACCTCCATCAGGATCTCACACAACCTGATAAATTGCGCCAGGCCATTGGTGTTGAGCTCTCCGCTAATGTCCTCCATCCAGGCTTGCATCCAAAGAGCATCCCTCACACTTCTTCTGTTGGCAACTTGCGTCCTAACATGACCGAAAACCCGTGGCGCCAGCTCCTTGATTGTAGTCCCATTGATCCGCCGATCCATCCAAAACAACACCTTAGTGCCATCACCCAATTGCCACTTTACCAGACTGCCGAACGCCTAACATACCTGCTTCTCTGGTCTCCAATTCAGCCCTTGCCACGGCCTTGACTCGTCAGTTCGCCATAAGCATGCCCATCTCATCCATAGGGCAGTTCCTTGCTTGCAAAGATCGATGACACCCAGCCCTCCCAGCTCTTTAGGCCGGCAAACTCTCTTCCAGGAGACCAAGCATCTGCCCCCATGAACCTGTTCTGACCTAGCCCAAAAGAAAGCTCGACATCCTCTATCAATATTGTCAAGTGCCCACTTGGGAGCCTCTGCCACAATCAAATGGTGTGTCGCCCTAGCTCTCATGACTTGGTTCACTAGGATCAGCCTCCCTGGCCGTGTCACAAGTCCTCGTTGCCATCCTGGAACAATGTGTAATGCCGCATCTACCATCAGTTGCCACTCCGATCGCTTGAGCTGCTTGATGCTCAGCTGCAAGCCGAGATACTTGCATGGGAACGACTCGATCTTCCATGGAAAAGCATCCCTGACTAACTGCTCATCCTCCTGATCCGCCCTGATCATAATTGTGGCAGACTTCGAAAAGTTGATTTTCAAACCCGAGGCTTCTCCAAAAATGGCAAGCACCTCTCCCACAAAGTACATGTCTGATATGTTTGGCTTGATGAACAAGACCACGTCTTCCGCATATAAAGACAGTCTCTGCAAATGGGTGCATCCATTCATTTTACTAAAAACCTCAGAGTCATGTGCCATGATCACAATGTCCGTGAGCACATCCATGGCAATGACAAATAGCAGTGGGGAAATTGAGTCTCCTTGCCTTAACCCCTTTGCATGCATGAATTTAGCTCCCACCAATCCATTCACAATCACTCTGGAGCTAGCTGAAGTAAGAAGAGTGGCCACCCAAGAAATCCAACGCTCCGAGAACCCTTTTGCTCTCAACACCTCAAAAAGGAAAGGCCACGAGAGTGAGTCAAATGCTCTAGAAATGTCCAGTTTGAGTAACACACCCTTGGCCTTCCTCTTGTGCAACCTACGTGCCATCTGACGTACCAACAAGAAGTTATCATGTATGTTCCTACCCTTTATGAACACTGACTGGTTAATATGCACGAGATCTCCCATCCTCGGTCTCAACCTTGTTGCCATGAGCTTGGAAGCCAGCTTTGACAAACTATGGATCAAACTGATCGGACATAAGTGATTAATGTCGCATGCATCCGAAGACTTTGGAATGAGGGCTATAAGCGCTTGCTTTAACCTTCCAAAACCCACGCCATTGCCAATGAACAGTTTATGCAAAGTAGCGATCAAATCTCCCTTCACAATCTGCCAGGATTTTTGAAAATATAGCCCAATGAATCCGTCCAGCCCCGGTGCCTTATTCGAAGGCATCTCTTTAACTACCGCCCATATTTCCTCCTCTGAGAATACCATGTCTTGTTCAGACAGGTCCACCGCGGTAATACCTAGAGCTTGTAGGTCCAATGTATGCTCCTGTGACTCGTCCCTACCAAGGATGGCCTTATAAGCATTATGGAAAGCTTCCTCCTTGCCGGCTTGATCTATGATAACCTGCCCATCCACGTGAATAGCTGGGATATAGTTCTTCATCCTCCTCCCATTAGCCACAAGATGGAATAGTTTTGAATTAGCATCTCCTTCATGCAGCCAAGAAATTCTAGGCCTCTGGCGGGATATAGTTCGTTCCAACGAAGCAAGCCCGAGTACCAAGCGCTTAAGCATTCCTCGCATCCCTCGCTCCTCCCTGCTTAGCAGCCAATTCTCTTGTGCATAATCAAACTGCAATATGACAAGATTTGCAACGGCTATCTGCAGCTTGATGTTTTCAACTCTTTTCTGACCCCATATCACGAGAGTTCTAGCCGTGTTCCTGAGCAACACGTCAAGCCGGTGAAAAGGATCCGAAATCGCTGGCTCGCAAACCCAAGCCTCCCTCACCACATCCAGGAATCCATCTAGCTTGAACCAAAACTTCTCGAATCTAAATATCTTCACATAGTGTAAATATTCTCCCAGAGATAGGAACATAGGGCAATGATCAGAGGTGGACGTAGAGAGAGCCTGCAATAAACACTCCGGATGGTCCAGCTCCCAATCAATGGACACAAAAGCTCTGTCAGTCTTAGTAAGCATCGGCACTTCTCGCTCACTGCTCCACGTAAATCTCCTCCCATGCAAGAAAAGCTCCTTGAGTGCATTATCCTCCACAAACCTTCTTAACTTACTCATCATCCTCCGGTCTAGCAAAGCATTGTTCTTATCTACCGCATACAGAATCATGTTGAAATCTCCCCAAACTAGCCAGGGTCCATGACAGAGTTGTCTCCTTGCCGCTAGTTCCTCTAGAAACATGATCTTTTGAGCATCTTCTTGCGGGCCATAGACCATCGTGAGCCACCAGGACGACCCCTCCAACGGGGACACATAGCTAGTAGTGAAGTTTGTGTCATTAACGAAGTTAGTCAACTACACCTTCGTGGAGTCCCACGCCACAAAAATTCCACCACGCGTGTCCAAAGCCGGCAAGTAAAAAAAGCCATCATAGGTTGGACCAACACATTGCATTATTACAAATTGATCCACCGACTCCAGCTTAGTTTCTATGATACAAATGATAGTGACCCGAACGGACTCGACAAATTCTCTAAGTGATTTCTTCCTAGCAGGGCTATTCAGTCCCCTCACGTTCCAGCATACCAACTCCTGTCAATTGTACGACATGGGAAAAGTGTGCTCCAAGTCCATACAGACCGCCCCAGAAGTGACCTAGGTGGCCACCATCTCAGTGTTCTCCAGCTCAGCCCCCAAGTTAAGAGGAATTGCTTTGCCAAAGATGGCTGCGATCGCCCTTAACTGTTGTTCTTGGAGGGGCGAGTCAAACACCTCACGAGGCTGACCTAGCGCATCTTCTGAGACCGCCAGATCCTCGCAATCGAATCCCAGAGTCTTGAGCAGCACCGTCTCTGCAGCCGAGGCCTTAGTTTTGCGTGGCCCTCCCACACCTAGCGACCTGGTAGTGCGTCAAGGTGTGAACGGATCCTTCCCTGGTCGAACGCCTTGCAACCCCTCAAACTCCTTGAGTAGAGGCGGTGCCAGTTTCTTCAGCAATCCTGCACAGAAATTCTTGATATTTCCAAGCGCAACTTGCTCTTTGGTGGACAGACTGGAGTCCGAGAAAACCAGATGTCGAGAGCCCAAAAACACATCCCTATTTTCACTGCATGGAATCGACGTGGTCACATCCTGAATAGTAGTCTCC